>NC_061865.1:18967519-19267519 GCF_907164915.1 Impatiens glandulifera | reverse complement strand
TGTTCCCACACAAAATTATAGATATATGATTCATCTAAGTCATATAAAACATTATGAGAAATTGGTATTGATATGGGCTCATAATTGAACATCCAAACATGTCTATTAAAAGATCAAAACCATTTTAACCAAGGACATATTTTATTGTAATGTTCGATAGACACCTTTATAATTCGAATTTGGAAATACTATGATTGACACAAACTTGTATAGAAATGGGTAATATAACCCAAGAAGTTAGGGTTAGAATTTAAACAATGAATATAAATTACTTTTATAAGTTTAAGACCTTATTTGAACATTTGAATCAACCAATTTAAGTCTAATTTTAAACTTATTAAAAATTATACTTAAACAAAGTTTTAAAATTAAAAATCATAAATTAACACATAAGATTGAACAAGATTCATCTATTATTGTTTCTTATGATATATAAATCAATTATGAACATTCAATTCAAACCAAGAATGCTTCAAGAAGATAAAATTTCAAATTAAACATTTTCTTGAATTTGAATTTAATTTTTTTTTGATTGACACAATTTTAATGAGTTCTTGGAAGGGAAAATGAATTATTATCATATATGGATGAAGTAATCATCAATGGAAAGAAGGAGGAATAAGGTGTACACAAATTGAACAAATGACTTAAATCGGGTTTATATTATATCGAAGTACGTGTTATATATATTAAATGGAGCATATAAGTTATTGACTTGTTCTATATGCATTAAAGAACAATCTATAACTAACCTTAGAAGCTTGGATGATCCAAAACCGAAATCTCCAATTTAAAGCTTCTTGAAGACCAACAATGGTGAAATCTTCCTTGTACCTCTCCCCTCTTGTGCTTTGAAACTTTGTATTTATATTTCCTTGGATATAGGCCTGGTTCTCTTTGTGTTTTTTTAAAAAATTTATTCAAAATCAATTTTTAATCAATCATTTCTCAACAATTACGTAACTCATTTTATTAACCAAAATACTAAAATACGCTCTATTTTAAATTATTATTTTTTATTTTATTTATATATATATCAATACCTTTTAAGTCTTTTTTACCAAAAATAATTATCACCTCTTAAAATCATCACTAATCGTTACTTTTTTCCCTATCTAGGTTTTTCAAAAATTCAATCCCAATAAAGCATATTAAATCTAATGGTTAAATAACAATGGTTAGTTCTGAATTTTTTCTTTTATGTTCTTGAATTTTAAATGATAAATTCGTATTAATTGATCAATTAAATTCGACGATTTCTTACGGTGATCTCTATCATTTAATATTTAAATGACTTCAAATAGTTTCGAATTTTGCTTTAAATGGAAAGTTATATTTTTTAAATAAAATAAGGCACCGTTCATCTCTTTCAGCCTTCAGGTGTTCCTCTAGCGTCGCCACCCACGTGCAAGAGACCGAAGCCCTAGACCCACGATTCACGTTGACCAGGCCTATCCCACGTTGACTCCGCCCTAGGGCTGGCGCTGCCGGACGCCGGATGCTGTTCTCAATCTCACCTTCTGCAAGCCTTCATCTTTCAATCACAATCGAGACATTGTTCCCTCAATCGAAACCGCTTATGGTCTAGGCCGTCAATGCCATCTTCCGTTGAAGTCAACGTTGGTCCGATTTTGTCCGCTTTTTCATTGGAGGAGTTGTCCGCATCTCAGATCCTTTATCCAAATCAAAGCTCTCACACTTGGCGTTCTCGAGATGGAAAGGGAAAAGCTTTCAGTTGGAGCTTCTGAAGCACCCAAAATACCTTCTCGCCCTACTAAACCTGAGTTGGTTAGTTCATTGATTCTTATTTCTTAGATGTGATTTGAGGTTTATTTGTGAAAAATATTTAGGTGTCCCCAAAGGCAATTCCGCCTCCAAAGTGTTCAGGACTGCTCCTTAATGCTTACATGCTCCATAATCGTGTTCACGTCGAGCTGAATGCTTTTGCTTGGGACACAGTTGTTCGGTTTTCACCTTATGTTGTATCATTTTTTGTTTTCCATAATCTTCTCTGGAGAGAATGTGAGAAATCTGCAAATAATGTCCATAAAGCATGTATTTTTTTCTTTAAATTGTCTTGTGGATTTTAATTTGTCAAATTTATTGCTTTCCTTATACTGAAGTCCATAGCCACCCTGAACAAGAGAATGACAAGATAGTCAAAATCCTATATTGAAGTCCTCAAGGAGATGAAAGCCACAATGAACACATCAACGAGAACGAAACTGATCCCGAGCCCACCAAGCCCGAAATCGTGGTCCTTTTCCCACTAATTAGGTTCAAAATGCCCGGTGTCGACGTGAATGATAGCAAAAGTCAAAGCAACTCGGAAACCATGAGCTCCGAAACCAAAGAAAACCGCAACTTTGTCAAAGAAACCACCTCAAGGGAAACAACTCTACACCCAACTCCAAACTCAAGCCCAATAGAAAAAAAAGTGACAAGAGATGCTAGCAAAGACGAAGAAGCCGATATTCTATCCAAAAATTTATCCCAAAAATACCTAAGGGTGACAAGAAAGAAGAAAAGAAAGAATAAGCGCAAAGACAAGAGAGACGAGGCCGAGAAAGTCAACCCTATCATTTTGTTTTAGTTGATTGATTGCTAATTTCATCCCTTATTCAATTTTGTACTTTGATTTAATGTCCGTGTGCGTTTTCTAGGCCAATTGTGAATTTATCGTGGCATCGTGTGTTGATTTTGAGCAAATTGTTGTAAGCTGAATTTCAGCTCTTGTACTACTTTACCCTTCGCTGGTCTTTTTTTTTTAATGTCTTTTAGGTACGAAAAATTACCTCCCAAGGAAAGAAGATGAGAAAACGCAGAATCAGTTAGCATGCATAATCTCCATGGAGCAGGAGAACTCGAGTTTGAACTCGTGGACTCCAAAGTGATTGGAACCTCTGAAACTCGGTGAGATCCTTGGAATGCCAGCGGAAAGAGCTATGGGAAAGAGTTAATTGCATGGTGTGAGATCTTTGATTCTCAATTTGATATCAAATGAGTTTACAAATTGAAACACAACAGATGTTTTGAAGCATGCCTCTCGAGAATGGAATAATGCACTAAGCAACAACTTATTGGTTTGTGGATTTTCGCAATCTTGTTGTCATGATAATTGACTCTTCACTAAATTAGGTTTGATTCATCTTAACTTCCTAGGATTGGTGTCCTTGTAAAATGCCCAACTGGTGAAACACTTGTCTAGAATATCTAGTTTTATCAGTTTTCAACTACATATGATATTTATGCTGGAAAGGAAAATATGGGTTATAGAAAAGTTCAGCATGTGGAGCAAATACGAGTCATTTACAATCCATTTGAATGCACATAAGCAACTAATGATAGTTCAAATGACAATTGCCTTCTGCAATTATGGACATGATATAACAGTTAGCACTTGATGCTATACATTTTTACACAATTTGATGGCATTTCTGAGCTAGCTTATGCAGCAGTTGGGTATGAAGCCTGCATAGCTATGCCGCACAGTCCTTCCTTAGCACTAATACCACGTTCCATTCTGATGTATCCGCAGTGCCATAGACCACTGCTGTTACACAGTGGTCTAGAGAGGTTCGACATGCACATGTGAAGACACCTCCCGAGTAGAACTGAAAACCGAACCCTCCTCCATCAATATGTCTTCAAATCCAGTTATCTTAGCCGCTTGGTTGGCTGCCTTTTTTTTGCTGCATTTGTCATCAGTTCCAGCGTATGACTGGTAATTGGATTCGGTTGTGAGGCCTCCGTTGATTTTTATGAACTTGAAAGCATCATCCATAAGACCGCCGTTGCAGCCTTGATCCACTCCGTTTATGTCGCAATCGACTAGCTCTTGCTCAGCCAGGGAGATCAGCTTACCAGTCGTTAGCTTTGTGATTCCTTCCATGGAAGCCACAGCCAAAAATGCCCAGCTGTCCCTATCGATTGATCAATGAGTGCGTTTTTCTTTTGTATAAGTAAATCCTACCAAAGTAAACTTAAAAGCTAACTCACCACACTGGCCTTGGTCCTTAACTGGAGTAACTGCACCTTTCTTCCTCCAGTCAGTGGTAGCAGGCACTACTGAAATGTTCCCATATCGGAAGGAATCGGTTGAAGAGGAGCAGACATGGCTCTTGAACCTATTCCTTAGGTTGAACTATTAATTCGTTAGGTCGGCAAACCGGTTCACTCCGAGTTTGTATGGAGTTTTCCGGCTTTGTTAAACAACTCAATCTGCTCCACGCTCTCTTTGAATACGTTGAACTGAGTGTAGACATGATTATGTTTCACCATCCATTGCTCGTGCGTTGAGCATTGAGGTGTCAAAGAGAGACCGTGACCGACGTGACGTAGTTTGAGAAACGAGGGCTGCGAAAATCAAGAGTAAAGACATTCCCATGTTCTTAGAATTCATCTTAATTCAAATGTTGTTAACTAGTAGAGGTAGATTTTGCTTTCTAAACTCACATTGTTTTATACCGTGCCTTTTGAAATGTTCTATTTCCCTTTTACCTTTCTATTGCCCCTATTTTGTTTTCAAATATTCACTGAAGAATAGGAACACTCCAATTTTACTAATATATAGTACACCTGAAATTGATTGCACACATGTTTAAAACTTATTGTATTTCTCATTAGAAACTAATCCCTATGTAACAATATATAATTGTATTTAAATAGTATATTATGTAGTTGTTGTTTTGAATATTAATTGTTTAAAAATTTTTAGTTTCTTTTTTTTAGAAGAGGGTGTGTGTTTGAACATTGGGAGATAATGTAACAATATATATATAATCAAAGAGTTCGGATGACCAGGTCGAGAGCTGTGATTAATTTGAATATATATATGTGATAGTAAATGAATATTTAGATCAGATTGTGGGTTGACCTATCTATAAACTTAAAACAGTTAAAAATAAAACAAAAAAATATTATATGTATGTTTCGAACTTGCAATATAACCAAACAAATACAACCATTTAACCAACTAGGCTAATAAGACTATATTTTTAATTAACACCAAATTTGATGAATGTTGAACATTATTCACAATATATATAGGTTCAAATTTTTAACTAACTAATCAATATATATAATTAGGGGTGAACAAACGGGTAAAACTAATCAGTTTTGTCCGATCCGTATTAAATCCAAACTAAATTTATCCAATCTGTAATCCAAATCATTTTACTAATTAATACGGATCGGATATGAATTGGATGAAATATGGTTTTGACAATCCAAACTACAAAAATATTTATATATTTCTTAATGTCAACTTGAAATTATTTAATAATTTTAAATTCATTAGATTATTCAAATCAAATCCGAATTAACTCAATCTGAATTTAATCCAACACAAAATAGTTAATTCAATCTTGTAATCCGGATTCGATTCAGATTAGTCCGTTAAATGCTCAACCCTTGATTAAAAAATCTAATTACTTAATTTATTTTTTAAAGTTTAATATGTTTAATTATAAAAAAATAGTATTAAATTTTGTATTTTATAATTATTTTTTTATTTATAACTTGAATCTGAAAAAAAAAATCTTGTTGACTAAACGATGTAGAAATAAGTAAAAATAAAGTGAAATGTAATTTAAAAAAAAACAAATTGAAATTTATATTTTTGTTTAGATAGTTTGGATAATTTGGATAATTTGGATAATTCTAATTCAATCCGATTTAATTCGATCAATACTCAATCCAATCCGAAATATCCAATCCGAATAAGTATATATCGGATTCATATTAGATTGGATTTCGGATTAATCCACTCATTGCTCACCCCTATATATAATGCTTAATTTCAATGTGTCTAGATTGCCGGGTCAAAAGATGTGGTTAATTTGAATATATATGTGAGAGTAAAAGAATATTTGAGTTGGATCGTGGGATGATCCGCCAATAAACTTAAAACGGTTAAAAATAAAATTAAAAATATTATACGTATGTTTCGAACTTTTAACTTAACAAAACAAGTACAACCCTATAACCAAGTGTGATTGGGATATGATTTGCCTAAAGATCATAGGCCGATAACAATTGAAAGAAATTAAAAAAATATGAATCAAATATTTGATTAACCAAAGTGAGAGGTCACGATGCTAAATGTCAATTAAGATTGGTAGATTGTTTTTTAAGGATAAGAGACATGTTAAAGTGTGATTGTGATGTGGTTTGTCGAGAGATAAGATGTCGGTAACAAAGGATTGTGAGGTCATGAGATGAGTGGTCGATTGATATTAATGATTGATTTGTTAAAGGATACGAGGTCTGTGAAACTTTAATTGAGATTGATGGTTGATATTTACGAGGATATTAATATATTAATGAGTGAAAAAACGAGTTTAGTTAATTAAAAAAGAAATTAACATAATTTTTTGTTTTAATAATAAATTTAAATAAATAAAATTAGTAATTCAAAATTTATTTAAAACAATATTACAAAATTTATTTAAAACAATATATATATAATAATATATATATATATATATATATATATATATAGAAAAGAAATTTACACATTTCTTTATTTTTTAATTCAAAATTTATTTAAAATAATAATAAAAAATCAATATTAATAGTATAATAATAATCCATTTATATATATATAATAAACCTTAGTAAAAAAATTAATAAATTTAATTTAAATATAGTAAAATAATAAGTATTTATTAAATATTTTAAAAATATAAATATATATATATATAAGTATTTTTAAATTGTTAGTCATTTAAATTATTTATGCATACACAAAATTATAAATATAAATCAATAATCTTAAGTGGTTTAAAGGTTAAAGTGTTATTGCTACATAATAGAGACCATGGTTCAAATCCTGTTAGGCACAATTTCTAAATTATTAGAAAACATTGATGATTAATACGAGAAATAAAAACGTTGATTTATCGAAGTGAAGAGATAGCTGGATGCGAATGATATTGGTTATAATTTTCATGAAATTGGTTGGTGGGTAAATGACATTCACAAAATTAGAGATTGATATGGATGGATGGTTAAAATATGCGATGAAATTGGTGGTTGGGTAAATGATATTCACAATTTGGAAGGAGATGGTTTGTTGTTTGTTGATTTTACCGAAGTGAAAGTGTAAGGTCATAAGATTAAAGGTTAATTGAGGTGAATAAAAATATGGAATGGGTTGATTGGTTAGTCGAAGTGAATATGTCACACGATGAAAGGTCGATTGGGGAATGGTGGGCTAAAGTGACGGTAAAAAAGATTGATAATGTATAAAAGTGAAAGTTTAAGGTCACGGTATGAGATGTCTAATTAGGGTGGATAAATGTGAAATAAGATGGATTGGTTAGTCGAAGTGAAGATAATAAGTCATGTTGTTTATTGTAAAATATGTCAGGAGAAGAATTATTTGACTAAAATGAAAGTAAAGTCTCGAGATGTGAGGTAGATTGAGATTAGTGGGATAAAAATGTGGAATGATATGGTTTTGGTTAATCGATGTAAGTAAGGTCACTCTATGAGTGGTCGATGGAGAATTTATGAGTCAAAGTGAGAGTAAAAGAGATTGGTAACGTTGGAGATGGTTGATTTGACCGAAATGAAATTGTATAAGGTCACACAATATGAGAGGTTGATTATAGTGTGGATAAATTTAGAATGAGATAGTTAGTTATCCGAGGTGAGGATAAAAAAGTCAGGTTGTATATTATAAAATATGTGAGGATATGAGTCACGAGATAAGAGGTCAATTGGAGATTGGTGACCAAAGTGAAGAGTAAAAGAGATTGGTAATGTTGAAGATGGTTGATTTGATTGAAGTGAAAGTGTAAGGTCACGTATGAGAGGTCGATTATTGGGGTGGATAAATGTGGAATGAGATTAATGGTTAGCCGAATTGAGGATAAAGAAGGTTGAGTTATATGTTGTAAAATATGTTAGTATATGATTTGTTTGACGAAGTAAAAACACAGTCTCTAGATGAAAGGTCGATTGTGAATTGATGATAAATGTGGAATGAGATGGTTAATTAGTCAACGTGAAAGTAATGTAACAAGATGAGAGATCAATTAGGGTGGATAAATGTAGAATAAGATGTATGGTTAACTGAAGTTTGGATAAGAATGTCAGGTTGTATATTATAAAATATGTGAGAAAATTAGTTGTTTGATGAAGTGAAAGTAATGTCTTCGAGTTAATAGAGGTCGATTGTGATTGGTGGATAAATATAGAATGAGATGATTTTTAATTAGTCAAAGTGAAAGTAAGATAAAAATATAAAGGTCGATTGAGAAAAAAAATTGATATTAATGGTTAAAATATGCGAGAAGATTAATTGTTTGACCAAAGTGAAAGTTAAGGTCACGAGATGAGAAGTCTGATTTGAATTGGTAGATAAATATGGAATGAGATGGTTGGTCAATCTAAGTGATTTAATGTCACGAGATGAGAGGTCGATTAAGCATTGATGGTCTAACGTGAGGGTAAAAAAAGATTGATAATGTTTGACATTTTTTTAACTAAAGTGAAAGTGTAAGGTCACGAGATGAGAGTTCATTAGAAAATAATATGTGATGAGATATGTGAGAAGATGAGTTGTTTTACCGAAGTGAATAAAATATTGAATGATAGTGTTTTATTTTTTATTTTAATATATTATTCGTGATTTATTAAAAAAAATTTAAACATTGAATACATATTATTATATTTGTTTTATTAAATT
This sequence comes from Impatiens glandulifera, assembly GCF_907164915.1. Classification (NCBI taxonomy): domain Eukaryota; kingdom Viridiplantae; phylum Streptophyta; class Magnoliopsida; order Ericales; family Balsaminaceae; genus Impatiens; species Impatiens glandulifera. The sequence goes on along the minus strand of NC_061865.1, from coordinate 19,258,824 downwards.
TTTTGTTTTTATTTTTATCCGCGTGTATCGCACAAGAATCTTCTAGTTTGATATAAGAGTAAAATTTTCTTCAATACCTATACGTCTTTTAATATTATTCCATTTTTTAATTTAAAGTTAAATGAGAGTTGTTGGATGCTACAACTAAAATTTTCCCCTTTTTTCTTAATTCTAGATAATTTTGAATCCATATATTTTGAGAAATTTAAATTATTTGAATTTTTTTATGTTAAATATTATCTACATAGATTAAAAAAAGAATAATTGTTTATTAATTAATTTGGAAATTTAAATTTTAGTTTTCATGGTCAAAATGATACCTTTACATAAAAAAAAAAATGATTCAGCTCTAACAACAAACTTTTGTTCTAATGTGGCTATCCATCTAAGGCACTATTATATATCGCTTAATAACTGTCTGAATTTATCTAACTCAGTTTTTACCAAGAAGCATGTTGACCACTTTCATCACTAAATGACACTAGAAATTGGCTCGAATGCCTCATTCAAGAGACTTAGGTGCCACAATTGAATAATTTGAGTCTAGAATGAAAACTGAAATCAGTTGAAATTTAGACTATGTAGATGATTTCTATTAATTGAATATAAATAAGAATTCAATAATAAAATTTTATGGGTGAGTCTCAATCATAAAATCGAGTTTATGGGTTTGTCCACATTTGAAAAATAGAAAATGTAGCATTTTTATGATACATAGATAAATAATATATAATATGATATTTTGATAGTATTGTTGTTTAAACTAAATGACTTAAATTAAAGTTGTAAAGTTTAAAACATTTTATCAAACAAGATAAAAAAAAGACAATTTTATTTGATATTAGTTTTTCCATTAATCCAAGTATATTTGGATTTTATTTTATTGCATAAAAGTAAATTGAAATATTTGGATTAAATTTTTAATTAAATGAGTAAGTTAAATGGGGTATTAATATCAATATGCAAATTAGAAATTTTCATCAAATGCAATGATAAATGCATACGTTAAAACCTTTCAAAATCAATTGATGAAAATACAATTGATTGCATTAAATGATTTTATTCCTACGTTAAATAAATTAGTTATTATGTTGATTGACTAATTTATTTTGATATAACTTCTAAATGGATCACATATTGTTCAAGACAATAACATTTGCATAATTACATAGTTTTATCCTTCAATCCCCATAAATGAACTTCATTGTTTTTCAATTTCAACATCACAATAAGCTAGATACTTCTTAATTTTTCAGAAAAATAAAACCTTCCATTGATCATTTTATTTGTGATTTCACACAATTCTTCTTTGATCTCGATGATATTTTATGTACATAGTGTTTTTTGTGCTGAATCACTACTAGATTCGTTGTACCTTGGGAGACAACAATCTGATAAACTTCAGCACAAGAATGAGACAGTGAAACTGTTTTAAGAAAAATGTGTTAACCACATACCTCGAATCAACATTTATTTTCGGTGATATATATTGTAATTTATTTAATTTCTTTGTAATATTATACTTTTATATTTCATGTGATTTTAAGACAATATTACTAACAAAATTGCTAACATGGAATTATCTCCTTCTAGTATACCAAGGCAAGAAAAGTCGTGGCAAGGTCAACTTCAACTAAATAAAGGGAAACTACACCTGAATCTCCAACTAACTCTCCGTTAAGCTAATGTTCAAGCTTTGTTGGATTCAAGTGAGATCCTAAATCAATTGATAGATAAAGGGGATAGTGTGATAGAAATGATATTCATTACATAAGTCTAAGACACATAAACAATCTCAAATATAGTTAGATATGATTGAGGTTGAAGACTTAAAATGTGATGATAAATATAAGTACAAATATTGTCAATTACTTCTCGCAAAATTGAAGCCAAGTACTATAACACACTTAAAATGATACTTAGATCATTGTGGTAAACACTTGAATTATAAAATGATGCTTGAGAATAAAGTTAAACATCAGCAACTATTATAAGGCTTCGAAATTATAAACACAACTATGTCACATTTGTTACTTGAAAAATATTTTTGTATGGAATGCATGAAAGAAGCTCTGCTAATTGGATCATAATACATCCATTTACTTTATTAAAATGAAGAGTGTTTTAATATTTTATGTATACGTAAAATGTTGGAGTGGAATCACGAACAAGAAAAAAATTGTATGGTTTGCTAAAAATGTGAGTAAGATTAACCTCACAATAAATTTATGGAAATCGAAAAAAAGTAGAGTACATGGTCATCATCGATTATTGGATTGACTCATCTTGTAGATTGAAAAAATGTGTTCTCATTTTTTTTTTCATATTCCTCTTCGTGGTGGTTCTCAAATTTTTGATAATCTTCTAAAGTGTGCAATGGAGTGGGGAATTGAAAATAAGGTTTACATTATTTATTTTGACAAAGTGAGTGCTAATGATGCTGCAAGTATATGCAGGAATATTTCCTAAGAACAACCAAAATCTAGCTTGTGTGGGAACATTATTCAGGTGTTGTGCACGTATTTTAAATAGACGAATCCCTTAGTTTTAGTTATGTGACTTTTCTATCGCAAAAATAGAATAATAAAGTCCTCTATCTCTACATGCGGACAATGAAATCCAACATCACATGTATTAGTAGATAGAAACAATAACAAAAAGTAAGATTATTTGTTATTGTCAATCTCATGACCACATTTTAACCTACCATTATACATTTAAACAAGATATACTAACTTAAATTCAGTTTGTACACAAATGCAGGTCATTAATGTAACATTATTTATAGCATGATAGAAGTCTCTTTATTCAATGTTTTTCATTCAAATATTATTCAAACAAGTAAGAACTCAAAAATTAATTTAAAAATTAGGACAAAAGATTATACTTCATCTCATCACGCAAGTAGCACACATTTTCAACTTGGACATAAGGTGAAAATATCTAAAGTTAAAAATGAGTGTATACAATAGTATTCATTTTCAAATCAAAATAGATTAGATCATAATAAATCAAATTTACATTTCAAACAAAAATAAAAGCATGCGAAAGAGAATAAGGCCAAAACATATGCTCTTTGTAAGAATTTGTTACTTCTCCTTTATTTTCTTTGGGGATTTGAGGAAAGAATGAAATGTTAGAGTTTTGTAGCTTCTGTAACTTCCCTATTGTAGTTTAGTTATTTAAAGACCTTACAAATAGTTTGTACTCAACTTTACATCATCAAATAGAGTAAATATTAGAGAATTTATCATGCCACACAAGCAAACTAATAACCACATAAGAGTAAAACCAACCAACACAATGTTGAAACAACAATATTGGACCATTAAACAAGTTTCTCGCAGTTATACCATTCTCCATAATAAATATCAATTCCATTATAACTCCATTATACAATCTTGATAGGATCGGTGGTACCAATAGTGACTGGGGTCTGGTTATTGATAACAACTAACGATTAACGATTCGATTTTAACTCTGTTAGAAGTGAAAATCTGTTTCTATTCTTCACAAATCCTTCGAACTCTTGAAACGGTTTCAATAGAAGAAATGTTCGTCGGATTTGAAGCTTTAACCAATGAAAGATTAAAGACATAAAGAAAAGAATACAGAGAGTTGTTTATGGATGTTCGGAGCAAACTCTCCTACGTCACCCTTTCTTCCACAACCGAAAGGATTTCACTAAACTCTTTGAATCAAATACAGTTTACTGATCTAGCTAACACTCTATTGAAAAGAAAAACCTATGTTTAACTTACAATATTAAGAACAATATTCTCTCAGCTAGACAATTTTTAATTCTTTCTCTCTTGAACTTGAATGATGTTTTAAATCAGTAAGTGCAAGAGTGATTCGGTAAGACAGTAATGTGATAAAAGTAACTAGTGATTCGGCCGTTGTCTTTGAGCATCTATTTGTAGTAGAAGGACACCAACAGTCGAATCTTCTTGATGGACACGTGGCAAGCGTCCATTGGAAGGCAGCCCAAAGGACAAGAGTACAATAGACTTTAAGCAAATGGATAGTGGTCGTACCGAACTGGTAATGCGCCTATCCTCTCTGATAATGTCTTGTACTAGACAAACCGTTGGAAGGACATTTGTGTACGTGGCGTTCGTTCATTGGATGTAATTAGCTGGCTTGTCAGACTGCACAGGAGTGAGTGGAGTAGAGTAATAGACATCTAGTTGATCGTGGGTAGACGTATGCTAACTTCAAACAACTACTGAAGTGAGGCATTAGACGTGCTCCATTTGACTGCCTAGTCTAAAGGAGTTAGACGTCAACGTCTAATAACGTGTTCCATTATATCAACAAGTCTAATGGAGTTATACTATAATGTCTAACTACGTATCTGTTAGACTGCAACGTCTAACTACGTATCTGTTAGACTACAATGATTAACTATACATCTGTTAGACTACAACGTCTAACTACGTATCACTTCATACTTGTTTGAAGAAGTTAGACGTCAACGTCTAACTACGTGTCTGTTAGACTGCAATATCTTACTACATATCTGTTAGAATGCAACGTCTAACTACGTATCTGTTAGACCTTAACATCTAACTACGTATCTATTAGACCGCAACGTCTAACTATGTATCACTTCAGACTTGTCTGAAGGAGTTAGATACCAACGTCTAACTACGTTAACCATTAGACTACCACGTCTAATGGAGTTAGACCTTGACGTCTAACTACGTATCTGTTAGACCTCAACGTCTAACTACGTAACACGTCTAATTAACCTACTTAGACCACGTCTAAGTTAGCAAAGTATGATGCACCTGCACATAAATAATTAGACAACTTTGCTTCATTCATATTTAAACATCATCAAAATTCAATTATTTAATATTTCATATTTTCCATTAATTAACTATTTTCTTAGTTTTCCAAATAATTTCTTCTAAGTTAATTAACTCTTTACTTAATTTTTCCCAACAATTTCCCCCTTCTTGATTATTTAAGCCAATTATCAAAATCAGATGAGTTCATTTAATCTCCAAAAAAACTTCCTTTTTGATGATGTTAAAACCATGCAATCTTAATAAAACAATAAACACCCATCAAATACGATAGAAATCAAAGTAATTCACAAAAATATTCAAACATAAGTTTTAAAATATGAAAACAAAAGAAAGAGATTTATGGTCCTTCCCTTTTTACGTTTGGATCAGCTTCTTCTCTTAGTAGAGGGTTGCCCGTTAGGAGGTCGTGAAATCGAGTGATAGCGCCTCGGATGCCTCTACTTCCACCACCTCTATCGCCTCCAAGACTTGGACCTTTCTTTGATGGTCTGCATCTCACTTTGATTTCTTTAGAAGCTTTGCGTTTTGATTTTGATCGGGTTCCTCTAGCAGCTCCACCTCTTGAGATACCACCTCTAGAGCTACCTTCCCCCTTTTTAACATTATCAACTTCAATAATAGTTTTTTCTTTAGTAGCAACAATCTTGACTTCTTTAGCAACTTGTTTAGCTCTTGCATAAGAATCGGCTTGCTCCATTCGCTCGGCTTCAGCTTTATTCATATAATTGGTCATCTCCATCATTTGGTCTCGCAAGAGATCCATTCCTGATATAACATTTTGATAAAGCTCCAAGGTGAGAGATTTGGATTTAGCAAACCGCTCTGATTATCTATTGAAGAAATTCTTCTCAAACTTGGTGTATGAAGTATTAACGATGTTGAATTAATAAGTGTTTCTCTTCATTGTCTTCTCCAATTCCTTCTAAGAGGCAAGAAAAGAAGACATATCTTCCTTGCTTGAAATCGATCTCTTCTCAAGATTGGCCAGTCTGGATTGTATGTCCAGCATATTCTGTTGTAGGGAGTGAGTGCATCATATTCAGCATGGAGTTATAGAGTTTTGGCCCTCCATGAGAAGCTTCTGAGGAATGGGCAGCTGATGACACATCTTGAGAACAGATTGGAGCAGTGCGAATCGGGCTCACATGTGTATTAACTTGTAAAGAACGCTCTAGTTCTTAATCTTTGGAAAGAGAGGAAGGATCCTTGGACGCAACTTGGACTGCTCTTTGTCATTGAGGACATCTAAACATACTTGATGAATCTGTTCAGAAATACCTTCAGAATGAAGAGGTAATTCAGAAACTTTATCAATGACGTCTAGTGGTGTTATGATTGGATTTGACGGAGGAGATGGAATTGGACTTTCCTCCGCAGATGAGGAAGACTCATCTTGATCAGTTTGTTCCCCCTCAACAGAGGGAATCTTTTTGAAATCGGCCTCCTTTAAGGGTTCCCTCTTTGTTTTTTACTCCAGAGACTTATGAGCAACCTTTGTTGATTCTGCTTCAATCACTGGAAGCTCTTCTTCAGTTTCAAGAATAGGAGGATCCACCTCTGAAATCTCCTTTTGCCGAATGGGCGATTGAATATCTTCAAAACAACCTCCTCTTCTTCCATATTTTCTTTAGGTTGACCCAAGACCGGGGTTTGTTCAACAATATGTTGTGCCAATAATCGTTTCTCTTCAAATGATATGTTGGCCATCTCAATAAGATGGGATGCAAGTTTCTCATCTTCTTCTGAAACAGATTGATTAACATCAAATACCTCCATTGGCTCGTCTTCACTAAACAAGTCATGAAACAGACTTAACACGGAAGAGTCTGTTCCGTGTACCTTTTGAATGATTGTTGAACAATAACCATTCATGATTAAATCCAACTGTTTCAATGCTTTCTTCTCTACAGGAGCATCCTTGTCGAGCGAATTGAAGTTGGCCTTCCTCTTCTCAATCATAGAAAACATAATACTTCCCATGGTATTAGCCACCACCATATATTTTCTTTTGAGGGCTTCAGAGACCTCATCAGTTTTAGCCCATTTTAGGACTCTGTTTTCCGTCTTTATCAGATTACTCCATTCTTTCACAATTTCTTTCTTCGAGATCATCTCCTCAAACTGAGTGGATAATCTATAGTTCACCCAAGTATCTAAGATGTTAATCTTCTCAGCAGCCTTCATTTCCACTTCTTCCATCACAAGATTGATAATATAACTTGCTTTAGACATCTTCTCCAGAGATTCTGTAGAAATCACCTTTCCTTTTCCAGGAACCACAGATTGTTTAGGTTTAGGAGTTGGTAGGGGTTCGTAGATAGTAATTCCAGGAGCTCCCCTTATTGATCTCATAATTTCGAAATGGGACAATGGCTTTGGAAAGACCCCTTCCGGGAGTTCAAACACAACACCATTTTCCGCTACATTGGGTTTGACAATAATTGGCTCAGCATTCGGAGGAAGGGGAGCCTGTTCAGATGGTAAAATAGCAGCAGGAATTTAAGCAATAACCTACTCTGTTTTAGGTGAAATCATAGCGTTACCAGTAGCCTCAACCGCTACTGATTCTTCGGGGAGGGAAGACGACACAACCCTGTTAATATTTTCAATATTTGGACCAACTGGCTCAACAGTTGTCCCTTCAGCTTGTTCCATCACAAGAACATCAATAATAGGCACTGAGGCCAGAGGAGAAGAAGAAGTTACCTTAGTAGACTTCTTAGACGGTTTAGATGCCCTAGGCGCCTTAGATGCTTTAGACGCCTTAGATTGATCAGTATCAGGACCAATAGACTTAGTCGGTTTCTTCAACGGGCTAGGGGATGGAGAAAGGGACTAGAGGGGAATAGCCGCAAGAGGAGGAAGACCGGGTCTTGTCCTGGAGTCAACTACTCTAGAATCTTTCTTTTGAGAGCTCTTTTGGCTATCCGTGCTAACCACAGACTCCATCACCGATTTAGTTCTTTTCGCCCCCCATAGACTGAATGGATGCAACCTGTCACTTAGATCGAGTGACCGATTGGCCACCTGTTTATTGGCTGGATGAGCCAGAAACCGTATCCTTCGAGAACTTCATCCTCGCAAGAGTACTCTTCACAGAAAAACTAGTGAATATGCGACTTGGGTTAATGGCCTCACCTTCTCCCATAGACACACCCAAATGTTTTATAAACCTACCGAGTTGGGCTGAGAAAGCCACACTCTCCATGTTCCTTGAGTAAACCAACTAGCATAGATTAGAATATAATGTAGATGCCCAGTAGATTTGTATACCTTTACTGATGTATTCCATTTAGTCGAAGCGGACTTGGCTGTACATGTCAAACGGACTTGCTTTGCCTTGAAGAACCTTCGCTACTATATCGTTCAAAAGACTAAAATACAGCTTTAGGGCCTTCTTCTTCCCGTTTAGCCTGATTGAAGAGCCATCATTGGAGAAAGCAATCTGCATTTCCGAGATGGTTTCCACTGGAAGAAGTAGATTGAAGGTATGACCCTCCAATGGAAGTTCCAGAAACTCAACATAGGCAGATTCATTGAAAGAGATAGACGATTCGTTGATAGTCACCGTAATGGAATCTCCGACCATGTTTTCCATCTTGAAAAACTCCCTGACTTCCTTCTCGTAGAATATGAACGGTCCGCCAAGGTACTTTCGAAGACCGGAATACTCCAGAGACCGGAATATATCGACAATATCCTATTGATCAATGGTGTAGACCGATGCAAAATCTACCTGCAAAGTGTTGTGACTAAGAGTGATGGGTTTCTTGTTAGTCATTTTGAGAATAAATGAAGAAGATGAACATGATTTCTTAGAGAGAAGTTAGAGAAAAACTAGGGTTCTTAAGAAACTTGTGAACGTAAAATCTTCAAATACATGCACGATGTCCTTAAATAGAATCCGAAAGGTCACATGTCTTAACCGTCACTTTTAACGAAGAGGGCCCACCAATTAATGTTAGACGTCTTTTCCCAAAAGTAGTCATCATTAACTAGGTTTAAATAAATAATAATTTAATATTTAAAGGTATGTTAGTAATTTTCCTTGACATTGAAAGACATGCATCTTCAAGTCGTCAATAAATGACTACTTTAGTGTTTGAGCGGGAAAATTAGATGACCGCGCAAGAAGACAGTTGTTCTCAATTAGTCTGAAGATGAAACGTCTATTTACACACGTAGTCAGACATGTCCTTTTCTTCTACATTCTGGCATTTAAGTTGAATAGACGTCTATTAGATGCATGAGTCTATTAGACACAAGCGTCTAATCACGCTTGTCTTATAGAAGTCTAAACGTCTATTAGACGTAGATGTCTAATTACGCATAGACAACACGTATTAGACGTGTGTCTGGTTAGCCATTAGCCTATAAATGTGCTAGTCTTATAAACGTCTAAATGTCTATTAGATTTCGACGTCTAACCGTGCAGGTTTTAAACCAAGACAATCCACATCAGAAGCACAGACTGTATAAGCAGATATACATCTAAATACTTTCTTTTCTTTTAGACATTCTCGTCTAATAGAACGATTAAAGCTTTCGTCTGTGTGCATATGTTTAAACAATTTAAACATAAATTCCCCCCTCAATTTATGCATATTTACAAAATGACTAAATAAATGTTTTGAGGTCCTTAAGACCAAAATATTTTTAAGGAAGAAACACTTAGTCTGTGGAAATGGCAAATGTGCCACTTGTTAATATTCTGGAGCATGTTCTCAAAAGAGTGTTCTCCAAGTTTTCTCCATGCAACTACCCTGTATCACCTACACGAAAATGTATTCACAAACTTTTGGTACCCACATTCACTTGGATCCTCGATTAATCAGTCCCTTAAGGATCCATATTTGAGTTATCTTGATGGATTTCTCATTTTGTGTAGTGATAAGTGCGTATGATTTAGGTTTAGCAGACGTCTTTCTTCTAGTAGCTGTTCTCTTAACTTTATAGGATGGTTTTCTTTTAAAATTCTTTGACTTCTTGTCAGGTTTTGATATGCCAGACTTGATGGCCGCTTCTAACCTAGGTTTCAGTCAGCTAACAGTTGGCAGAACATAAGTTATCTCATCCTTTAAAGTTGGATCCTCACAGCTTGGATCAGTTCCAATATTAGTTAAACTCCCTTTAACAAAACTTATTGGCTTAAGCTTATGAGTTGCTGAGTTTAACTTCTTATAGGACTTGTCTGAGTCATCGCTATCAAATCCTAGACCGGATTTGCATCTAGTAGGCCTCAACAGACTAATATGATATTTGATAGCTTCTCCAGACATTGTCCAAGAACTAACAATATAGGTTAAACATTGGTTTTCAGAAAAAAGAGTTTGAATATTTTCCTTGAGCGTCTCATTCTCAGATGTGAGCTCATTCATGTTTTCAAAAACTTTTGGCTGAGAAGTTTAAGAAAAAGTTGGGTCATCATTTTCATATTTTGAACTTGTTTCGTTTTGAGATTCTGATATCTTTTTCTACTCTTAGACCATGTCATTTATTGTAGCCACTAATTCATCTCGTAAAAAATTTTCAGAAGAGAAATCAGATACCTCAGATTCCTTTGAATCTTCCTCTTCTTTTGCCATGAAGCAATCAAACTCTTCATCATCACTATCACTAGATGATGAATAATCTGAGTCGCTTTGCATCCACTTGCCCTTGCTGTCAGCCGCCATGAGGGCCTTCAACTCATCTTCATTGTCTTTCTTCTTCTCATCACGTTTCGGCTTCCTGCACTCCGACTTGTAATGACCTAGAATACCACATTTAAAACACTTAACGTTAGCCTTAGATTTATCTTTCTCATCATTGGTATTATTTGAAGAGCTTGAGTTATGGTTACTCTTCTTCATGTATTTCTTGAGTTTCTTCACGAGGAGAGCCATTACGTCGCTGCTGAACTGCTGAGTAGAGGTCTTTTCTTCGGTGGCAACTGAGGACTCCTCGGCAGTTATCAAAGCTTTGGTTATGATGACAAATGTGGGATGCTCTTCTTCATTCCTAGAGTTCAAATTGAACTCATAAACTTTTAGATCGACAAGCAAGTCGAAGAGCTCCATCTTATTGAGATTTTTGGACTTCCTCATCGCCATAGTCTTGATGTCCCACTCCCTTGGCAAAGCTCACATGACCTTGATAGAAATCTCTCTGTTGCAGTAGGTCTTGCCCATAATAGATAGAGTGGTAACAATTTGACTGAATCTTTTATCAAACTCAATCATCGTCTCTCCAGGACGCATTTTAAAGTTGTCAAACTACTAGGTGGCAACCGTAATCTTTTTTTCTTTGGTTTAAGCGTTACCTTCACAGAGTTGAGTGAGTATGTCCCAAATTTTTTTCGTAGACTCGCAAGATATGATGGAGTTGAACATGCTGTCGTCAAGGGATCTGTACAAGATGTCCATGGCCAAGTTGTCGAGGTTGTTCTTCCTATTATCTTCACTTGTCCATTCAGATTTATCTTTCTCAATCTTGATAGGTCCTTCGGTGACAACACTCTACATGTCATCGTGCAAGGAAGCAAGATGGGCACGAACTCTCTTCTTCCATACCATGTAGTTTTCTTTCAAAAACATGGGGATCTTGGAGTAACTAGCATCTTTCAACATGATTCAGGTTCTTTAGAGGTTTAAGAATAGAAAACAGGGCTCTGATACCAATTGATATGATCAGTGGTACCAATAGAGACTGGGGTCTAACTATTAATAACAACTAACGATTAACGATTCGATTTTAACTCTGTTAGAAATTAAAATCTGTTTTTATTCTTCACAAATCCTTCGAACTCTTGAAACGGTTTCAATGACGGAAGTGTTCGTCGGATTTGAAGCTTTGAACCAATGAAAGATGAAAGGTAGAAAGAAAAGAACACAGAGAGTTGTTTATAGATGTTCAGTGTAAACTCTCCTACGTCACCCATTCTTTCACAACCGGAAGGATTTCACTAAACTCTTTGAATCAAATACAGTTTACTGATCTAGCTAACACTCTATTGAACAGAACAACCTCTGTTCAACTTACAATATTAAGAACAATATTCTCTCAGCTAGACATTTTTTGATTATTTCTCTCTTCAACTTGAATGATGTTTTAAATTAGTAAGTACAAGAGTGATTCGGTAAGACAGTAATGTGAGAAAAGTAACCAGTGATTCAGCCATTGTCCTTGAGCATCTATTTATAGTAGAAGGACACCAATGATCGAATATTCTTTATGGACACGTGGCAAGCGTCCATTGGAAGTCCGCCCAAAGGACAAGAGTACAACAGACTCTGAGAAAATGGATAGTGGCCATACCAAACTGGTAGTGCGCCGAATATCCTCTCTGATATTGTCTTATACTGGAAAAACCGTTGAAAGGACATTTGTGTACATGGAGTTCGTTCATTGGATGCAATTAGCTGGCTTGTCAGACTGCACAGTAGTGAGTGGAGCAGAGTAGAAGACAACTAGTTAATCGTGAGTAGACGTATGTTAACTTCAAACAACTACTGAAGTGAGGCATTAGACGTGCTCCATTAGACTACGTACCTAGTCTAAGGGAGTTAGACATCAATGTTTAATAGCGTGTTCCATTAGACCGATAAGTCTAATGGAGTTAGACTGTAACGTCTAACTACGTATCTGTTTGACTGCAATGTCTAACTGTATATCTGTTAGACTACAACGTCTAACTACGTATCTGTTAGACTACAATGTCTAACAACGTATCGCTTCAGACTTGTCTGAAGGAGTTAGACGCCAACGTCTAACTACGTGTCTGTTAGACTACAATATCTAACTACGTATCTGTTAGACTGCAACGTCTAACTACGTATCTGTTAGACCTCAACGTCTAACTACGTATCTGTTAGACCGCAACGTCTAACTACGTATCACTTCAGACTTGTCTAAAGGAGTTATACGCCAACGTCTAACTACGTTACCCATTAGACTACCACGTTTAATGGAGTTATACCTCAACGTCTAACTACGTATCTGTTATACCTCAACGTCTAACTACGTAACACGTCTAATTAGCCTGTTTAGACCACATCTAAGTTAGTAAAGTCTAATGCACATGCACAAACAATTCGACAACTTAGCTTCATTCATATTTAAACATCATCAAAATTCAGTTGTTTAATATTTCGCATTTTCCGTTAATTAACTCTTTACTTAGTTTTTCCAAACAATTTCTTCTAAGTTAATTAACTGTTTACTTAATTTTTCCCAACAAATCTCTTAAAAAAGTAAATAATTTTCATTTCATAAAAAAATGTAGAGCCCATTTTTCATCTTTCAGTAATTACGTATTCACAAAACTTAAAATCTATATTTTTAGCACTCAAAACTCTAAATAGTATAAGTACGATGAATCTATAAACTATTTAGAATAGTGTCTTTTAGCTCGAATTTAGAACACCCTAGGAGAACTCAATGCAATGGTTTTAGTTGAACCAAAATTATCTTAGTTGATAAGAAAAAAAGAGAAAAATCCATTCACAATGGATAATGTAGTCAACATTAGATTATAATTTTTCAAAAAGAACAAGATAAAGGAAGTTGGGAAACGAAATTATTCTTTTAGGAAAGTTGTGTAAGATGTTATAAGGGAGAAACAATGTAAGGACTCGATCATGCATATTTCCTTATACGCCCATGACACTAATATCAAATATAGACCTAGATAGTCCAGTACTTCTCTAAATAACAATTCAGACTTGTCATATTTGTCGTCTCTATCCAAACCTCCCAGCAACTACCAAGAGACTTAGACATCACCAACTAAATTCTAGTCATGCTCTAATATGACTCTAATTACCCACCACCTTACGACAATGTAGAACAAGGTGAGACTCCAATTGAACCTCCATAAGGCATATCCGACAACAACTAATAATAATACAAGTTTGTTTTCATACATATATTGTCCGAAAAATCTCACCATGAATAACACTCCAACCAAAGAAAGAAATCTTAAAATGAATTTTAGACTCCCACAATTTTTCCAAATAATAATTGTATGAAGCTGAGCATACACGTTATAAGAATGCCCCACGTGAAAACAATCTATATTTTTCCACCGCATAACATCATATATGTCATGTTTTACCTCCTTACGCCTACCATGATCAAAACCTTAGAATGAGAAGAGTTGTTCATGGTGTTTGTTGGCCCAGGGAGAGAATCACCCACAAGACTTGGAGAAATTTTCTATAAAATATTTAATATCTTAAAGGAAATTACAAGAATTACTGTCTCTCTTATTTTCTTCTTATCAAATTCAAAGCAGTATACATTTATTTATACTAAAAAGAAAAAGTTTTTAATTTTTTAATTTAATCAAATTTATTGCAAATCTTCTATTTTTCTCATTAATACAGATCTTCCGTATCCACATTATTGCAAATCTTCCATTTCTTTGTAACAGTTATAACGGCCAGGAGTAATGCAACATTCTCTTCCTTAGTCCTGGCGTGATTCGAGATCACGAACACCGATCAACCTTCTTCGAACACAACATCACGACTCACATGGATCTTGCCATTTTGTGGTTATAACAAACTGTGTTCTTTACTTCCTTCTTCAACACCAAAATAGACATACATCTGACTTCTGTCGTCTAACATTTTTAGATGAGGAGTGATCACCTTGGCGTGCGTTGTACACCCAAACACATGAAGGTGCGCTAGGTTCTACTTCATTCCAGTCCACATCTCAAATGAGGTTTTGTCTCGAATAAATTTGGTTGGAACTCGGTTGAGAAGATAGACTACATGATGAACTTCCTCCCCTAATACTTGTTCGGGACTTCCATGCTTTTGAGCAATGACCTAACCATGACCATCACTGTTCAATTACGCCTTTCCACCACACCATTTTGTTGTGGAGAGTACAATGTAGTGAATTTTAGCTCTATTCCTACTTCTTTTCACAACTCTACGAACTCCCTGGAGAAGAATTTATCTCCTCTATCCGAACAAAGGACTTTGATTCGAAGTCCAATCACATTCTCGATCAATTGCATCGTCTTCTTAAACAAAGAGCATGCTTCATCATTTTCTTTCAGCATATGGATCCACATCCACCTATAATTATCATCAATAATGAACATGAAGTATTGATTTCCTCCCTAGGTTGTTGGCGTGATTAGTCCACATAAGTCAATGTGCAACAATTTGAGTGACTTTTTTTCTCGAAACTTTGCTTCTAGTGCAAACAATTGTCTCGTCTGTTTTGTAACTAGGCATACTCGACAAAGTTGTTTTGGAAGAGAAATTTTCAGAACACCAATAATCATTCCCTTATTTACGTGGGACTTTAGTGCTTAGAAGTTAACACGACTGAGACGAGTATTCCTTAACCATGCTGGATCTTCAAGATTAGATAAAAGACAAACTGATTTTTTTAATTTAAAAAAAATTGATATAGTCGATTATGAGTTCGTCTCACTTTCATGATAAGGCATGAAGGGTTCTTAGCGAAGACTTCAAGCTCTTCTTCGTCCATCACCAACCTGTGATCTATCTCAGTGAGTTGCCTGAGACTCACCAGATCACTTTTTCAAGAAGGAATAAAAAACTCCCTCGAGAAGCCACTGGTCGCCATTTTTGCATTCGAACATGATAGAACCTTTTCCACAAATTTATACTGTAGAACCGTCTCCAAACTTCACCTTCGCGGTGACTGCTTCATTTTGTTCAAAGACCTTCTCTTTATAGCTAGTCATGTGATTGTTGGCGCTGTTGTCCAAGAACCAAGCATCTCTTGATGTCTCGTCATTCTTAGCTTCTCGGATTTCTGGAGTCAGCTTCATTTCATTCTGCATGACAACATTAATTGACGATATCTCCTCCGAGATTGCTATAATCAATGTTGGTTCGGCGTTGTCCGCGTGGGTAAGGTGTGCTACCTCGTTCTTCTTTGCTCGATATTGTGTTGAGTAATGTCCTATTTCATTGCAATTAAAACACCGAATGTAACTTTTGTCTCGAGAAGCTTCTCGACCACCCAAACCACCTTCTTTGACTTTCCGAGACGGTGCTCCTCGGCCTCCTCTCCCTTGGCCTCTGCCTCGGGTTCTACCTCGTTGACCAGGGGTCCCACTATATGTGGTATCCCTTTTCCATTAGTTCAACGAGTCTTTCTCGTCCTTTTTCAACTGTTCCTTCCACTCCTCCTGAGTGAGTAGCACTTGTCATTCGTGTCCTCTAGTGCTTATGCTTTTCTTGCGCGTGCGCTCTTCAAAGGTCTTCAGCCTTTCAACTGCTTCCTCGAATGTTAACGTCTCGAGGTTGTAAAATTGTTCGATGCCGGCTACCACACTAATAAACCTTTTTGGCACGGTCTCAAAAAACTTTTTTACTATCGTATCATCATTTAGTGTTTCTCCAAGGCTCGAGTACCTGACCGATATGGATGTGAGTCGACCATCATATTGATCGAGCGACTCACTATCGTTCATATGCATCCTATCAAAATCATTCTTCATTGTCTGCAATCGTGCATTCTTCACACAATCTGCGCCACGAAGCTCGTCTTGAGACAGTTTCCACACTTCCTTCGTCGTCTTCTTATTTGCCACCTACATGAGAAGATCCTCCAGAAGTGCTTGTAGAAGATGCGACCTCGCATTCTTATTGAGTCAGGCATCAATCTTTGTGTCTTCTGCTGACTCGATGACCTCCCACACTCCTTGGTCCTCCATTATAGCCTGTAATTCGTGTGTGTTAGCTGCGGATAGTGGAATATGCCATTGTTTTTCTGCATCCCTATTGATCCTGCATCCTTCGATATATATCACACTAGATGATTTTTGACTTTCACCTGATGCGCTGATACCAAATGTTAGTTCAGAGAGAAAATCACTCACAAGACTTAAAAACAATTACAAGAGTTACTATCTCTCTTATTTTCTTCTTATCTAATTCAGAGCATTATTACAAATCTTCTAGTTTCGTCAGTAATACAGATCTTCCATTTCCACATTATTGCAAATCTTCCATTTCTTTGTAACAGTTGTAACGACCAGGAGTAATGCAATAGTGTTCCATCTCCTTTTATATCTAATGTGACTCGTAAAATTATTAGTACAAGAATTAAACATATCCTTCCTATAATGACAATCTCATTAAACACCATATTGAGACACTTAACCCTCCATTAAGCATCATCCATAAAAGTTAATCGAAGCCTTATCCTTACAATGAATCTGAATTCACAATAACTCTTTTCTAAAGAATATATATTGAACTTCAAATGATACAACCCAAATGGCAGACAACCATTTTTACATCTAATAAGCATGTTAACAAATTATCATCCAAATTTAGTGTTACAAAATTTTAAATTGATTAGGATAATTATTAAGACATTAAATTCGTATTACATTTCTCTATAAAATAATTATTCTTTTGACATATTTAAATGAGCGTAATAATGCTATTGCTAATAACAATAATGAGAAAAAAAAATATAACTTATATAACTTATTCCTCAATTATAAATAAAAAAAGAAGATTGAATCATAAATTTCTAAAAAAAAATAAAATAGTTATTTCAATTACTACCAGAAAAAAAGAGAAAAGAATATAATTAAATGAAAGAATAAAATTAAATACAAAAATGTGGTGTATAAAGGTTACGACTATGCCCTTAATAAGGAACATTCAGCCGGCAACCCTAAAGGGAACCTCTTGGAGTCATTGCAGTAATTATAAACCATGTAGTTGTTCTGCACCCATCTCATCTTCTCTTGGCCGGTCGTGTCCATCTGCTGATTGAGCCAGGCATTGCCACTTGAGACGGAGGACGAGTCGCTGCAAGACGACTTTCCGGCGGCAGCGGACCAGACGCAGGCGGTGGCGTCGTTGAAATTGCGGTAAGAGGCGGTGAACGGAGCGTTGGTCCAATCCGTCTTGACAAGTCCACCTCTGGTTGCCCAATCATCGGCGTTCCATAGGCTTGAATAGATCCTCATAGGCTGGTTCTTTAAGTAGGGAACGCCGATGGACTCTGCGTTCTTGAATTCCCTAATGGGTATCCCGTCGACTGAGAATCTGTTGTTATTAACAATAAGATTATTATTATGAGTATATGTTATAGAAAGAATGAATGAATTACATTTACATTATTACATACATAATTCGTTGTGGGTTCCATAAGATTGAATAGGTGTGGAAATCTGCTGTTGGATCGAACCAGAGGTAGAATTGTTGCTCTCTGTTTCCTTTTCCTTGACTGAACACATTGGTGTGAAGAATGTAAGGGTCGCCGCTCAGATTCCCCAAGAATTCGAAATCTATTTCGTCCCAAGTCGATCCAGGCGATTTCAACTGCACCCAATATTTAATTACAATTCATTGTAAGATCATGAGATGATTTGTTTGTTTGTTTGTTAACTTACGTAGTAGGCGGTGACGGTGCCTGCGGAGTTCCCGGAGACGAGTTTGATCTGCATATCGATTTTACCGAAGAGGTATTGATTCTTGGACTGAAAACCGGAGCCGGAGGGCTGATCAAGGGAGAGACTCAGAAGGTCTCCATTGTTGAGTATTTTTGCTCTGCCGTCGCCCCAGGTTATGTCTACCTTCTCGTTGAAGTTTGCGCTGCTGCATACATCTATACTCAAAATTACGAAAGCGAAGCTCAGTACGAAGAAGAGCATGATTAGTGATGATGAAGAAGACATTGAATTGAATTGATATTGATGGATGTTATAATATATTGATATGATGAGAGAAGTAGTAGTATTTATAGCTGTGTTGATCATTGAGAATGGGAAAGAAAGATAAAAGAAGATTCCAGGTTCATTCCATGAAAGCTGAAGCTGTAAACAGCTGTGTTCCTCCAACAGTCGTTACTCCCTCACTTGTTACGCGTAATCGAAATCGCGTTATTACCTTTTTCTTTTTTCTTATTTATTTATAATATATTCACCATATTTATGCATATATATTGTGAAATCATTTTAAGGCAGAAATGATTTTTTTTTAATCATTATATCTTCATCTAGTTATATATATAAATACAAATCAAGCCGATAAACTATATAAATATATAAATATAAATATCTGGCTGTGGCATAAAAGATTAAACCATCTAAACTTCAAAACTATAAACTATATTCGCACTAAAAAGTTAGTTAAAAAAACTTCTGACATAAGATTTAATAAGGAAAAAAAGTATGCTCAGTATGTCAAATGGGTAAACAAATTAAATCAACCTTTAAGAGCAAAGGAAACATTCAGTCTAGCCGATGTCTGGAATTTTCACATGGATCTATTTGGACCGATTAGGGTCACCAGCTTAGGCGGTATGCATTACACTATGGTTGTTATTTATGATTATTCTAGATATACATTTGTTAGATAAAATTAGACCGGTTAAATAGAACTTAACAAAAACAAACTTCCTGTGCAGGAACGGTTAAAGAACCAGGATTGGTCAAGTAATCCAACCGGTCAAGAATCCAATCGATTAGGAAAAGATGACCTGAAGCTTGTGACCGGTTAGAAGACAAAGCAAAAGATATAACCAAAACCGGAAGTCATCTGGTTAACCTGAAGTCATCCGGTTAATCTAAACAACCGGTAGACATCCAAAACCGAAATGCATCCAACCGGAAAACCGATGAAGAAACTACTTAGAGAAAGAAGCCAAGAACATCAAACTAAGTACAATCTACAAATCGGTGCAAACAGATATTTTGAGTATCTGCGGAAGATGATATCAAAGGAACAGACTGTCGCCCCAGGTTATGTCTACCTTCTCGTTGAAGTTTGCGCTGCATACATCTATACTCAAAACGAATGCGAAGCTCAGTACGAAGAAGAGCATGATTAGTGATGATGAAGAAGAAGAAGCCATTGAATTGATATTGATGGATGTTATGTTGGTCTGTGTATAAATATGATGAGTATTTATAGATGATCCATTGAGAGTGGGAAAGAGATAAGAAGGAAGGTTCATTGGGATTTAACCGTTAGGCTTCCATGAAACCTGAAGCTGTAAACAGCTGTGCTGCTTCAAACATGTAA
Source organism: Impatiens glandulifera (assembly GCF_907164915.1). Classification (NCBI taxonomy): domain Eukaryota; kingdom Viridiplantae; phylum Streptophyta; class Magnoliopsida; order Ericales; family Balsaminaceae; genus Impatiens; species Impatiens glandulifera. The sequence continues at coordinate 19,238,987 of NC_061865.1, read as the reverse complement.
ACAGCTGTGCTGTCTGTCTTGAACAAACTTCCAAAAGCCATCACTCAATTACGCGTAATCAAAATCGCCTTACTTTTTTTTTTATTATTATTTTTTTTACATATGTCAACATAAAAGTAGAACTTATACCATCCTTATTAATGACAAAAAAAAAAATGGGTAATAATCACGAAAAGAGCTCTATAACCAAAATTTTGGTTATTGTGTTTATCAATAACCAATAAATCTTAATTATGAATTAAAAAATATTATTTTTATTTTTAAATTAAAAAAATAATAAAGAATTTTTAAATATAAGAATAATATTTAATTTCTAATTTTTATACATAATAATGTTTTTAAATTTTTAAAAATAATAATTAATTTTAGATAATTGTAAATAAAGGAGGATAATTAGTAAAAATGAAAAATGTTGTTTTTTTTGTGCTCCTAAATACAACAAGAGTGGTCTCTATTTATAGATTTTGAAAAATATAATTTTTGATATAATTTTTTTTTTAAATTATAAACAATATTAAAATCGGGTTTAAAGATAAGAGATAAAGAAAATCTTGGCAACCAATCAGATACTGACAAATGACAGCATTTGATTGGATGACCTTGGTTGTGATTTTTGTCCTAATTTGATTAAAACAAAGACCCAATGACATAAATTGACAAGATCAACCGACCCATTTTTTTGTCATGGATAAAGATGTCTTAGAACTTGTATTATTTTTTCTCTCTTTAATTTTAAATTTTACATTTCTCTTCCACCTTTAATTATTTTTAAAAATATTTAATAATTTCTCTCTTTTTAACTTATTTTATTTTAAAATTATTATAAATATTTACTTTATTTGAAATTAGATTATTATGAAATAAATTATTCCACTTGAACTAGAAACTAATGAATAAAAACTCAAATTACTAATATTCCACCTAAATAAAAAAAAAAAATGTAGATTAAGTTATAATATTATGTACGTGCTAGTTGAATTGAATTTTTAATAAATCTTATAAGAAGATTAAATAGAAAAAAAAAAAGAGAACTTACAAAAAAAAAAAAAAATAACAATTTAGTAAAAAATATATATATATATTTTACAATTATGTTTTTATATATTTTAATTTGATTTATTAATTAAACCTGAAGCTGTAAACAGTTGTGCTGTCTATCTTGAACAAAGTTCCAAAAGCCATCACTCAATTACGCCTAATCAAAATCCCCTTATTACTTCTTTTATTCAACTTTACTAATATTTAACCTAGATAAAAAAAATGTACTGCTATAAAACTTAAATTACTAATATTTAACCTAGATAAAAAAAATGTAAAGTAAGTTATAATGTACTGTTAATTGAATTAAATTTTTAATAAATCTTATAAGAAGATTAAATAGAAAAAAAAAGAAGAGAACTTATAAAATATATATATATTTTACAATTATGTTTTTATATATTTTAATTTGATTTATTAATTCACCTTATTATTACTTAATAATTTTTATATTTAACTTTTAATAAATTATATGCTACTTGAGTTGAATTTTTAATAAATGTTATAAAAAAAATGAAATAAAAAGAAAAGAAGAGACTTCTAAGGAAAAATAAGATTTAAAAACTTAAAAAAATATAACAGTTTAGTAAAATATATATATATATTTATTTGATTTATTTATTCTCCTAATTATTACTTAATAATTTTTATATTTAACTTCTTATTCTTTTATATTATGTATATTTATTAAGTTATTTATTTTTCCAATTATTATTTTTAAGAATATATAAATTAATTAATTACTTTAAATATATAAACATATAATTACAAGTTAATAGATAAAAAGAAAAAAAATATATAAAATTAATTTTTAGTAGAGGTTCTCATTTGTGCTTAACATAGTCTCTACTATAAAATCTACTATAAAAAAACTAAATTATTGAGAGAAATAGTTTAAATGCATTTATAGTGGCATGTATAATAATTAAAAAAAACAAATATTTATAATAATAAAAAATTGCCAGAATTACAAATTGAGTCTTCTTATTGAGTATCAATTACAATTTCGGACCTCCTATTTAAAATCTCGCATATTGGGACTTTCCATTGTCAATTTATACAAAATAGGGCCACTCGCTAACGGACATAGACGTCCATTAAAAATAAATTATGTCGCATTTATATTTATAAACAAATAAATGCATGTGGCTGACCATTTAAATTTTCTTTTAATAATTGTTATTATAATAAAATATTATCTATTAAAATAAAACAAAAAAATCAATGAATCTTCTCTTACACATCAAGCACGATCTCTCTCCCTCTACTCCATTCTTTCTCATTCTTTAAGTCGTGCGCCGTCCATCTTCTCTATCTACTTCAATCTTTCTCAACAGTAAGTCGTCCGCCGTCGCCTGTCGCCCGCCTCCGTCGCTGACCATTCGTTTCTTCAAGCATCGCAAAGGTAAACCCTAATTCTGTTTTGATAAATTCTCCCCTAATTTTATGATTCAAGTTTGATTTTTCTCATTATTTAATATTTATCTTTGATTAGGTCTTAATAAAAATTGAGGAAAATATATAATCAAGGAAAACAAAATCCTTCCCAAAATCTCATACGGTACGGAAGAAACGAAGTTATAAATTTTAGATTGTGATTTTGTAGATTAGACGCAGGTGTGATGCATTCAATTGATTTACAAAAGAGATTGGATCCCCTTCTTCAATGTTTATACGAATTATTACTAAGATCGTCCATCCTGATTCATATGATATCATTATTAGTCAAGTATGTTTTTTTCCTCAAATCTAATAGATTTGATATTTTCCCCCAAATAGTATTTGTTCATCCTGAGCATTGTTCATTTTTTCTCTACATGCATGTTATAATACCAATGTTGTGTGAAGATTATACAAATTTAAAGAGGAAGTAAATCTAAAATTATTTTATCACTTTCATTTTAATCAAGAAATTTAAAGAGGGGTCAAATTTTGGTGCAGGGTATAGTTTATATAGATCTGATATGTATATTTTCAACCATATTTTGGGACTGTTATAAATAAATAAAAAGCATCTTTTCGATTACCCTGTCAAAAGCATCTTTATTGTTTTTTGATTCACAATTAGATCATATTTAGAAAGGGTTTTATTTGATCATTCTCTTTTATTAATTCTGAAATTCTTCTTTTTCAGATATGTGTGATTAATACATTATGGGTAAGAAAATGTGACGTCCATTACAGATATTGATGAATTGTGTTTTTGGGATTTGGTAGAGTTTACTAAATCATTGGGATATAGTGACCGGCCTCTCTTTAAGTTTTTGTATGATGGGGTGATGGTGCTTTAAGCCCTTCAACTATGATCAACATGTGTTGGAGATTATACAATTATTTAAGAGTTGTCTAGAGGTTACAATTCATCTTGACCATGTTAATGAGTATGCTTTGAACCCAATACCCTTACAAGTTTGGACTAGTTTAGAAGATGAAGAAGAGACGGATTTTGAAAATGAAGAAGAGACTAGTTTTGATGAAACAGGGGAAGAAGATAGAATGTCTCAAGATTTCAAAGAAATTTTTGAAGTTAATGTCGAAGAAGGGGTTATTGATAAAGAGTTTGTAGATGAAGAGATTCATGTAAATAAACATTTTATTGCAATTAGATATCTCTGTGAGGACAATGCAAAAATTATGTAAGGAGAAATTGAATTGTGATGTCACTTTGTCCCTTATGAGAAGAGTCAAAGGTTTCGTATTGGAAGAAAATCAAGGTAACAATGATAAGGAGTTTGTGTGGAGGTATATTGTTGAGTTGAAAAATAATAATGACATAAGTACATTTATCCTCCAAACCACCAAAGACGAAGCAACTGGAGTGAATAAATTCAAACGATTTTACTTGTGTTTTAAGGCTTTTAAACATGGATGGTTGGTCGGATGTAGACCCGTTATCGATTTTGATGGATGTTTCTTGAAAAGTAAGAGCAAGGGAGAATTATTAACGGTAAATGATAGAGATGCCATTGAGAACATGTTCCCAATTTTGCATGGGCTGTTGTTCAAGGAGAAAACTTATCTAGTTGGGAGTGGTTTCTTAAACTCCTAATTGAGGATCTTCAATTAGGAGAAGGGTCCAACTTGACAATTATGTCTGACATGCAAAAGGTATTTAAGTAACATTATATCTTTCTTAAATCATTGTATTGTATTATTTATGTTTGTATCTGATCTTAATTTCATATTTTTGTAGGGGATGATTAAAGCTGTTGAAAATCTGTTACCTAATGTTGAACACAGATTTTGTTGTCGACGTTGGTACGGAAACTGGGCTAGAGCTGGATACATGGGAGGGGACTTAAAGATTTTGTTCTAGAATTGTGCTTGATCTACATATGCAGAACTTTTTGATGTCATCCTAAAAATTCTTGAAGAGGTTAAGGAGGGTGTTGGTAAGTCTCTAATTCGAATAAATGAAAGAAAATGGTCAAAAGAATATTTAAATGAAGACCCCAAATGCGACATGAAAGATAACAATATATGTGAATGTTTTTAATTCATGGATAATTGCTAGTAGATGCAAGTCTATCATTAGCATGCTGTGGCATATAAGGTTAATGGTAATGAGGAGAATCGCGAGATTGAGAAAATAACTAATCAATTTATGGTTTGAATATATATCACATGTGGAAAGAAAGATACTCGAAGTCTCAAAAGCGAGGTGCCATTGGTGCAGTTTATATATCACAATTTGGATTGAAAAATCTCCTTCAAGGGAGCCAGAACTTCCATGATCATATTGTGGACGCCCATCATCCCTGGGGATACTTCTTCAGATGAAGTGTGAGCAGAGGAGACACAATGGGATCCTAGAGGGATAGATCAAATAGGTGTAAGAAGAGAACTGGCTTGAATAGATAATTCTGGTTCTATGTTTCGGGGTGGAGCTTGATGATGAGGTGCATAAATTATTGCTTGAGAACCGACCTCATCTCCAAGAACCTCATTGCTCAGTTTACGGATAAAGCCCAAAATTTCTTTGGAATTGATATACATACCAGGAAGAGCGTTTGCAGAAGTCGGATGCTTGGACTTTTAAGCTTCAGACTCCTTCTCCTAAGCCGCATGCTCTTCTGGAGGAGATGATTCAACACCTGTTGGGGGAGTATTTTCAATTTGAGGAGAAGAAGAGGGAACTTCGTCAACTGCGGACGTTGGTTTTGAACAGGCTTGATCTCCCTCAACTTCTTTCTCACTTTCTTTGGACTTAAAGAGTAACACCTGTTGATACTTTATCACCAGATAATATCCCCTCTTCCCGCACATAGGCCCAATGACGCTTTATTTATTCCTTAAAAAAGGGGAACTACTCTTTAATAGATGACCAAAAATGATCATAAAAGTGAAAATTTTGAAAACATTATTCCTCTGTAGAAGACTTCTCATGCTCGATTAAATTTGTTTCTCTCCTTTGAAGATATAGCGAATCATGCCCTGAGGGGTGGCATTTCGTCAAAAAAATCCATTGGCTCGTCCTTGTCATAATGGTTTAAATCTGCTCGAGAAGTAGGAGCCCAAGATTCACCTGAACTGGAGGATTCTGTGACATGCACGAATTTAAGAGTGGTTGAACAATACTCCTCCATTATCCCTTTAATATGGTTTAACACTTCCACATCTGTTTTCGTAGTATTAGCAAACAGATTGAAGTTCATTTTGTAGCTGGTATAGAATGGAAAAAGGGCACGACCTCTCGCATAGGTTGCCACTAGTTCTCTTCTCTTGAGGGCTTCGTGAACAACTTTTATTTTGGTCAAGGAGAAGATTACCTTTTCCAATTTTAGTAGTTCATTCCATTTCCCAACTTTTTTAACATCTGGGAGAACTTCACTAAAGCTTGTGCAAAGTCTTGCGTTGAGCCAAATATTAAATAGATCGATTTTGACATTGGTAGCAACTTCAACCTCTTCGATTATCAGATTAATGGACGCTTGAGCTTCAGGAGTGATATCAAGAGGAGGATCGAGCGTTAATTCAGCAATGCCTTTCCTCGCCCCTGCAAGTCCGGATCCTTTATAGGGTCCCTGAACACAATCCCTCTTACTTGTCTCATCAGGAAAAATGAGGAAAACCTTTTGAGATAGTATTTGTTAAAGAACCCTCCACAATCCTAGCATTTGTTATAGCTTCCTCTTCCACATCGATAGCAGCCGAAGAGAGAAAAACCTCTTGCTGAGTGGAAGGGATAGGGATTGACTCTTGACCAATGGCTACCGCGACCATCTGTTGCGAACAGCTGAAAACATTATCATCATCCTTACCTGTTGATGAGTTCTCAACCGCAGGTAGAACCTACTACTGAATAACAGGAATAGCATCAAGTTGGCCGACTACTGCGTCCTTTGTCTCATCGGATGGAAGAACATCCGACCGAACAACAATAAGAGTGTCGATCATATCGTTTAGAACAACAACGACTACCGTTTGAACCTCTAAAGTCGCAGGTTTAGACGAAATATCAATAGGCGCTGTAACTTGTGCTTGGGCTGATTCTGCTAGAAAACCTTCTAGCGGCGAAAAAGAGTCAACAAAAAGCGGAGGAGCGATGATATTTACCTCAAACCTAGTCCTCTTACGAGATGAGTTGATTTTGCCAACTTCTTGTGGTTTGTCTTTAATAATGCTGTTGGAGCTCGCATCCGATTCAACTCTAGATGGTTTGAGTCTCTTTACAGATGTCGAGCAATTGGAAGTGTTAATACGTTTAGATCTGTCGACCAATTTACCACCGCTTGACTGTTGTCTGGAGGCCTAAGAGTTAGACTCCTTGCCTTTTTTCGTTTTGGTAATATATTATGCAACCGAGATGGAAAAGAAGACCTTATTGGGTTTAAAGGAGTACCCGAACTGGTAGAAACTCTCATATGCTTCAAAATCCAGCCAAGCTGGACTGAAAAACCCAGACTTCTTTTACTGTGAGGAAGCACCATCTGGCAGAGAATGTTGAATAAAATTGATTCCTAGTTCATGGCTACTCCCCCTGTTATAGCAACTATCATTTAAAACTTATATTGAGTGATTGCGTCAAAAGCTCATTCCCTCCCTTGGAGTGACTTGGCGACGAGGTCACATAGAATACGATACTCACATTTTAGATACTTCTTCTTTGCGATGCAGCTGACGGGACCATCAAGATCAGAAAATATAGGTTCTGTGCCTTCTGCTGACTCGATGACCTCCCACACTCCTTGGTCCTCTATTATAGCCTGTAATTCGTGTGTGTTAGCTGCGGATAGTGGAATATGCCATTGTTTTTCTGCATCCCTATTGATCCTGCATCCTTCGATATATATCACACTAGATGATTTTTGACTTTCACCTAATGCGCTGATACCAAATGTTAGTTCAGAGAGAAAATCACTCACAAGACTTAAAAACAATTACAAGAGTTACTATCTCTCTTATTTTCTTCTTATCTAATTCAGAGCATTATTACAAATCTTCTAGTTTCGTCAGTAATACAGATCTTCCATTTCCACATTATTGCAAATCTTCCATTTCTTTGTAACAGTTGTAACGACCAGGAGTAATGCAATAGTGTTCCATCTCCTTTTATATCTAATGTGACTCGTAAAATTATTAGTACAAGAATTAAACATATCCTTCCTATAATGACAATCTCATTAAACACCATATTGAGACACTTAACCCTCCATTAAGCATCATCCATAAAAGTTAATTGAAGCCTTATCCTTGCAATGAATCTGAATTCACAATAACTCTTTTCTAAAGAATATATATTGAACTTCAAATGATACAACCCAAATGGCAGACAACCATTTTTACATCTAATAAGCATGTTAACAAATTATCATCCAAATTTAGTGTTACAAAATTTTAAATTGATTAGGATAATTATTAAGACATTAAATTCGTATTACATTTCTCTATAAAATAATTATTCTTTTGACATATTTAAATGAGCGTAATAATGCTATTGCTAATAACAATAATGAGAAAAAAAAAATATAACTTATATAACTTATTCCTCAATTATAAATAAAAAAAGAAGATTGAATCATAAATTTCTAAAAAAAAATAAAATAGTTATTTCAATTACTACCAGAAAAAAAGAGAAAAGAATATAATTAAATGAAAGAATAAAATTAAATACAAAAATGTGGTGTATAAAGGTTACGACTATGCCCTTAATAAGGAACATTCAGCCGGCAACCCTAAAGGGAACCTCTTGGAGTCATTGCAGTAATTATAAACCATGTAGTTGTTCTGCACCCATCTCATCTTCTCTTGGCCGGTCGTGTCCATCTGCTGATTGAGCCAGGCATTGCCACTTGAGACGGAGGACGAGTCGCTGCAAGACGACTTTCCGGCGGCAGCGGACCAGACGCAGGCGGTGGCGTCGTTGAAATTGCGGTAAGAGGCGGTGAACGGAGCGTTGGTCCAATCCGTCTTGACAAGTCCACCTCTGGTTGCCCAATCATCGGCGTTCCATAGGCTTGAATAGATCCTCATAGGCTGGTTCTTTAAGTAGGGAACGCCGATGGACTCTGCGTTCTTGAATTCCCTAATGGGTATCCCGTCGACTGAGAATCTGTTGTTATTAACAATAAGATTATTATTATGAGTATATGTTATAGAAAGAATGAATGAATTACATTTACATTATTACATACATAATTCGTTGTGGGTTCCATAAGATTGAATAGGTGTGGAAATCTGCTGTTGGATCGAACCAGAGGTAGAATTGTTGCTCTCTGTTTCCTTTTCCTTGACTGAACACATTGGTGTGAAGAATGTAAGGGTCGCCGCTCAGATTCCCCAAGAATTCGAAATCTATTTCGTCCCAAGTCGATCCAGGCGATTTCAACTGCACCCAATATTTAATTACAATTCATTGTAAGATCATGAGATGATTTGTTTGTTTGTTTGTTAACTTACGTAGTAGGCGGTGACGGTGCCTGCGGAGTTCCCGGAGACGAGTTTGATCTGCATATCGATTTTACCGAAGAGGTATTGATTCTTGGACTGAAAACCGGAGCCGGAGGGCTGATCAAGGGAGAGACTCAGAAGGTCTCCATTGTTGAGTATTTTTGCTCTGCCGTCGCCCCAGGTTATGTCTACCTTCTCGTTGAAGTTTGCGCTGCTGCATACATCTATACTCAAAATTACGAAAGCGAAGCTCAGTACGAAGAAGAGCATGATTAGTGATGATGAAGAAGACATTGAATTGAATTGATATTGATGGATGTTATAATATATTGATATGATGAGAGAAGTATTAGTATTTATATATGATCCATTGAGAGTGGGAAAGAAAGATAAAGAAGATTCCAGGTTCATTCCATAAAAGCTGAAGCTGTAAACAGATGTGTTCCTCCAACAGTCGTTACTCCCTCATTTGTTACGCGTAGTCAAAATCGCGTTATAACCTTTTTCTTTTCTTTTTTATTTATTTATAATATATTCACCATATTTATGCATATTTATATATATATTTTATATATATATATATATATATATATATCATTAATAATTTAGTGAAATCATTTAAGGCAGACAGAACGTTTTTTTAATTATAATATCTTTATCTAATGATATTTGGTATTAGTATTTTTTGGTCTCATCTTTTTTTTATAATTGTCAAAATGAAAACTGAAATTAATTAAAATAAATAAAATTATGATTTTATTGTAAGTTTCCTCTTTTATTACTCTTACTCTCGTTTATAGTTTTAATCTGCATTTTTCGAATTTCAGCAATTATATTCACATCGCATTCTCAGATGTTTAACTCTACTATATGTTTACTAGTGGTGATTGAACTGTTGCATATGATGATGTATCTTTCCGAGTTGTGCTTATATCCTTCGATTGGGTTAACTTTGTTTTAGTTGAGTCAACACTTATATGATAAAAGTAGTTTTGTTTTAGTATTTCAAAATTTTCACCTTTATCTAAGCATTATTTGGCTTCAACTTTGTTTGAGAGGCTTCGATCTACTTTTATAGTTTTCTCTTCACTTTCCTCAACTACTTTTATATCACTTCCATTTTCTAATTTTTCATTGCTTTCATCCCCTAATTCTTCTTCATTTTCATCATTTGATTCTTCTTCTTCTTTGTCCGATTTTCATCTTCGCCTTCTTCTCATTTTTCATCTTCTCCTTCATTTGATTCTTCATCATTTTCATCAAATGCCTTCCAGTTCATGATTCTCCAATTTCATTTTCCTATAGGCTTTCTCATTCTTCTCCTGAACTTTTAGTCTTTTCTACTTCTCTTGTACATTCAGGTTTTCCTGTTGTTCTTCAATTGTTTTTGCACATTTATTACTATCATGTTCAAAAGTATTACAGAACGCACATCTATTTAGTCTCTATTCATATAAAATATTCATGAATGTGGGTTTACATATTCTATTAATAATTGTCATTTTTGTTGGTAAAATACTTCTAGGATGCACTTCAATGCTTATGCTATCATACGTGATGTGTTCGCTTTCCTCCATGATTGGGTCAATACAATGGTTTCACTAGGAGACTAGCAAAATGACTAAGTGTTTATGCATTGTATATATGAGCCGAGATGTTCTTTAGTTTGAACTAAATTTGAGTTGTTTATTTTGATTTGCTAAGTAGGTTCATTCTTTCAGACCATCTTTCTAGTTTCATGCAGTTTGACCCAATATATATTTTTGTAGGTATTTTAGGTATAACAAAATGTGGTTGGAGGTGGTTGGAAAAGTTGTCAGTCGGCGAAGACTCCTACAGGACCACCATCGGTGCTCTAGCAAAGCCCTTCAGACCAGGTCAACGTCCAACCACCCAAGTCAACGCCCAATTGCTAGCACAGACACATGGCCTCGTTATCGACCGAGAAAACCAGTCTGGCACAAGTCATAATTTTAATAGAATATTTTTTTTTCTTTGATAAATGGCCGATCGTTGACATAAAAATCAAATATACACTAGGATTAGCACGGTAGGACAATTTTAACCAGAGTTAAAAATGCAAAAAATAAAAATTAGAGTGTAAAATAATATTTTCTAGAAGACCAAAAATATAGTAATAGTGACCGTGTAACTAGACGGACGTGTGATATATGACGTTGAGATATTTTTTCACACGTTACCAAGCATCAAGCCCAAAAATAGAATATCTGATTCTTGGTGTTCATACACCAAAATTCTCTCATAATTTGGCGAGAAAAATTATGTGGCAACTCTTGGAGTTAAACCTACCGTTAATTTCTAACATCGAATGAGATTTGACGAGAAGGTAAGTTATGGAGTTTGACTATAAAGTCTAATTTATTAATACTTTTCGATTTTTGAAGAATACATTTTATCAAACAACGAGAATAATTTTTTTAAACGACTCTTCGATTAAAAAAAATGAACAACTTTTATTGTGTACAATTTTTAATATTAAAATCTAAACCACCCAAAATAAACATTTTTTTTGAATTTCAACTCCTCTCTCTAAATTCCAATGACTCTATTCTAACACCCATATCCCTCTACCTTATTTTATTTTTTTCTTATCTATAATCACTACGCACCATCTTCAACTTAATTATATGCTTTAAGCTGAATACTCCATGCATGTTCATCTAATCCACTCTACCGCCCGCAAATTCCAACTTCATCCAATCCCCCTGCAGCCGCCTTATTGAGTGAGAATAAGGAAGGTAAATTTTGATCATGACTAGTGGAGAGTTTAATGTCTATTTGGTTCATTTTCTATTTTTTCTTTATTTTAGATTGAGATTTTACATTCTTATCATTTGCACATGTTAATTTATTTTCTATATTTGTATTTTTGAAATATTAAAGTTTGTATTAAAAATCTGTATCATTTACACATTGTAATCTATTTTTTTTTAAATTTATTTTATTGCTGAAATGTTAAATATTTTATTTGTATATTTTTATTTTATAAATATTTGCACATGGTAAATCTGTTTTCATTCTAAATTGTTATTGCTCTATAAAATATCTTGTACCATAACATAACTAGCAAGTCTAATTCTCTTAGAACTGCAATTGATCTACCAAATTAATATTAGGTATGTCTATGAACCTAAATAGCACAAATACTCCAAATTTGTTTTTGGAATATCAGATACGGATACGATACAGTAAAACGGGCATCGGATACGGAAAAAGAAGTATCGTTGGCTTTTTATGGTATTGACCAATCCGATACAGTTTAGATACGACTTGGATACGTTTTTGGATACGTTTTGGGTAATTTTTAAAAAATAAAAAATTTAGGAGGACTTGAATGTTTAAAATAAAAATTAACCCTAAACTAACATTTCCTCTTATTGACTGAAGCCTCCCTCATCTTACTTTGTCTATCAAATGTCCTTCTTAGATAAATAAGATAAACTTAAGATTCACATCGAGTTATTAACTAACTTTTAATATGTTTTAATTTTTTTAATTATTATTTTATATATTTTTTCAAATAATATGCGTATCCTAAACGTATCGTATTCTATATTTTCAAAATTTGTCGTATCGCCGTATCTGTATCGTATTTGATAGTACGATACCCGTATCCATATCCGTGCAACATAGCTATGAACTATAAAAATCTTATTAGTTGTTTATTAATATAAGGTATGTATAATGAAAGAGTTATGTATTCCCTTAGCATAAATAGTGTCGTAGTTGTGTAGATCATGTATACATGTGTTTGTTCATTCGGCAACTTATCTAGTTGTTTCACGATGCTCTTCCATTGGTTAACATAAGACTCAAACATTTTGTTATCACCCGACTTCACAATCCTCAATTTTCGTTGAAACTTGTCCATAATTACAAACAAGTTGAATGTGCATGTGCTGATGAACGCATATTCCAATTCGTGTTAGTCGTTTGAAGGTGAGAAATATCCTATCTCAGGTACTTCCAGATTGTGACGCTAGTTCGCAAAGGTGGGCCCACTCTCTATTTGGTCAAAACATTAATTTTCTCAATCATCTAACCTAATCAACTTTTATAAGGTCTTCGGATTGGGGTTTTTTAAAACCTATAGGGAGAAAAAAATAATGATGAATGGTGATTTTAAGGAGGTGATGATTATTTTTGGTAAAAAGACTTAAAATGTGTTAATATATATATGAATAAAATAAAAAATAATAATTTAAAATAGAGAATATTTTAGTATTTTGGATAATGAAATAAGTATGTAATTGTTAAAAAGTGATTAATTAAAAAATTGATTTTTTGTTGAGTTTTATAAAAAAACTCATAGAACAAAACCTAAGTTTCGTTGGACACTCTAGTACTAGTACTTGTAATAGTACTAGTAGGTGGGAGACATTAGTACTAAGGGATTCTGCCCCCATGTATTTCAATAAATTTAGGAGTATACCTTTTTTATTTTCTTGACCATTTTCCATCTCTAACAGATTTCAAACATGTCTCTTCTTTAAACCTATGATTTCATCTTCATACTCATATTAATAAGGTGATTCTTCTACCTCATGTTCAGATTTAAGAGGCGGAGGAAAGTGAGTATTTTTGTGTGAAGGTTTAAGTTGGGTTCAATTAGGGGTGAGCAATGGGTGAACTAATTCGAAATTCAATTTGATTCGAATCCAAAATACTAATTCGAATTGGATATTTCGGATTGGATTAAGATCGGATCGGATTGAGATCGGTTTGAATTAGAATTATTCAAATTATATAAATAAAAATATATTTTTTAATTTATTTTTCCTTAAATTCTATTTCACCTAAATATAATATATATTTTACTTATTTATGTATCGTTTAGTCAACAATTTTTTTTTTCCAGATTCAATTATAAATAAATAAAATTAATTATAAAATTACAATTTTAATATTATTTTTTTATAATTAAACATATTAAACATTAAAAATAAATTAAGTAATTAGATTTTTTTAATCAAGAGTTTAGAATTTAACAGATTAATCTGAATCCAATTACAAAATTGAATTAACTATTTCGTGTTGGATTAAATTCGGATTAAGTTTAATTCAGATTGGATTTAAATAATCTAATTAATTTAAAATTATTGAATAACTTCAAGTTGACATTTATAAATACATAAATATACTGTCCAAACCATATTCCATTCAATCCATATCCGATTCGTATTAATTATTAAAATAGTTTGGATTACGAATTGGATAAATTTAGTTTGGATTTAATACGGATCAGACAAAACTGATTGGTTTTACCCTTTTTTTCACTCTAATTATATATATAGATTAGTTAGTTAAAGAATTGAACATATATTGTTAAGAATGTCCTACATTTATCAAATTTGGTGTTGAATTCAAAATATATAGTATTATTATCCTAGTTAATTAAATTGTTGTATTTGTTTTTGTTATGTTATAAGTTCGAAATAACCATATAACATTTTTAATTTTATTTTTAACATTTTTAAGTTTATGGGCGGGTTAACTCACCATCCGGCTCAAGTATTTATTTACTTTCACACATATATATTCAAATTAATCTCAGCTCTTGTCCCGATAATCCGAACACTTTACAATTAAGCATTATTAAAACAACTACATAATATACTATTTAAATACAATTATATATTGTTACATATATAGAGATCTAGTTTCTAATGAGAAATACTAATAAGTTTTAAACATGTGAGCAATCAAATTCAGGTAATATATATTAGTAAAATTGGAGTGTGCCTATTCTTCTGTGAATATTTGAAAACAAAATAGGGGTAATAGAAAGCTACAAGGGAAATAGAACATTTCTAAAGGCAAGGTATGAAACAATACTTTTCATACTAATAAAGACCAAATTAGGATACAATTAATTCTAACCTCTCTGTCCATTTATTTATTCCTATAAAAATACTACAATGTGAGTTTAGAAAGCAAAATCTACCTCTACTATTTAACAACATTTGAATTTGAATTAAGATGGATTCCAAGAACATGGGACTGTTTCTGCTCTTGATTTTTGCAGCCCTAATTTCTCAAACCACGTCTCGGTCTCGGTCTCTCCTTGACACGTCAATGCTCAAGAGGCACGAGCAATGGATGGTGCAACATAATCGTGTCTACAAAGATGATGCTGAGAAGTACACTCGGTTCAACATATTCAAAGAGAACGTGGAGCAAATTGAGTTGTTTAACAAAGCCGAAAACGCTCCATACAAACTCGGAGTGAATCAATTTACCGACCTAACGAATGAAGAGTTCAAGCTAAGGAATAGGTTCAAGAGCCATGTCTGTTCCTCTTCAACCGATTCCTTCCGATATGGGAACATTTCAGCAGTGCCCGCTACCATTGACTGGAGGAAGAAAGGCGCAGTTACTCCAGTCAAGGACCAAGGCCAGTGTGGTGAGTTCGCTTTTGTAGGATTTACTTATAAAAAATAAAAAGGCCTCATTGATCAATCGATAGGGTGTTGCTGGGGATTTTCGGCTGTGCCATGGAAGGAATCACACAGCTAACGACTGGTAAGCTGATCTCCCTGAGCAAGAGCTAGTTGATTGCGACGTAAACGGAGTGGATCAAGGCTGCAATGGCGGTCTTATGGATGATGCTTTCATGTTCATAAAAAGCAACAGAGGCCTCACAACCGAATCCAACTACCCATACGCTGGAACTGATGACAAATGCAGCAAAAAAAAGGCAGCCAACCACGCGGCTAAGATAACTGGATTTGAAGACGTACCCGCAAACAGCGAGAGTACGTTGCTCAAAGCTGTGGCCAATCACCCTGTTTCGGTAGCCATTGATGCAGGAGGGTTCAGTTTTCAGTTCTACTCCGGAGGTGTCTTCACGGGTGCGTGTGGAACCTCTCTAGACCACGGTGTAACGGCTGTGGGCTATGGCACTGCGGATGATGGGACCAAATATTGGCTTGTGAAGAACTCGTGGGGCGAGGAAGGATACATCAGAATGGAACGTGTATTAGTGCCAAGGAAGGACTGTGCGGCATAGCTATGCAGGCTTCATACCCAACTGCTGCATAAGCTAGCTCAGAAATGCCATCAAATTGTGTAAAAATGTATAGCATCAAGTGCTAGCTGTTATATCATGTCCATAATTGCAGAAGGCAATTGTCATTTGAACTATCATTAGTTGTTTATGTACCTGGAAATGGATTGTAAATGACAGATATTTGCTCCACATGCTGAACTTTTCCGTAACACATCAAGTGCTAGCTGTTATATCATGTCCATAATTATTATCTCACCAATCTCTCGGGATTTTCCAGCTTCGCCGCAAGCTGAGTAATTAAAACGCCCTTCAATCCCTACAATTCTGGACACAATAAAAACATGCTTAACTAAGTAGTAGTAGTGATGAGCAATAGTAGTTAACACATTATTATCCACTCGCCTTTAAAAGTGTAGCAGGGCACAACACCCATCTTTTCGCAAACCGAAACAAACCAAGATTTCTCACATTCTCTCCAGTGTAGATTATGGGCTGGCATGTCTCCATAACTGCACACATAAGAAAACAAAAAAATGATATAACATAAGGTGAAAACCGAACAACTGTGTCCCAAGCAAAAGCATTCAGCTCGACATGAACAAGATTATGGAGCATGTAAGCATTAAGGGGCAGTCCTGAACTCTTTGGAGGCGGAATTGCCTTTGGGGACACCTAATTTTTTTCACAAATAAGAATCAATGAACTTACCAACTCAGGTTTAGTAGGGCCAGAAGGTATATTGGGAACGCTCCAACGGAAGATGGCATCGACGGCCTAGACGGTTCCGGGCCCATAAGCGGTTTCGATTGAGGGGACAATATCTCCAATTATACAGACCAGACCATTGTGGATGATTGAAAGATGAAGTGGGTAGTGGAGAAGAAGAAATAAAGGATTTGAATCTGAAAAGGAAAGTGGGTGAAGGCTTGCAGAATGTGAGCTTGGGAACGGCGTCCGGCGGCGCCAGCCCTAGGGCGGAGTCAACTTGGGATAGGCCTGGTCAACGCGGGTAGTGGGTCTAGGGCTTCGGTCTCTTGAAGGTGGGTCTTGATCACATGGAAGCTTGAGGAACCACCTGAAGGCTGAAAGAGATGAACGGGGCAGCCTTATTTTATTTAAACTATCAAATTCGAAACTATTTGAAGTCATCGAATTTAATTGATATATTAGACAAATCTATCATTTAAAATTCAAGAATATAAAGAAAAAATTCAAAACCAACTCTGGATATTTAACCAAAATGGTTAAGGTTTGTTACATTAGATTCACTATGTCCAGGGAAATATAAATACAAAGTTTCAAAACACAAGAGGGTAGAGGCACGAGAGGGTAGAGGAAGATTTCACCATTGGAGATTTCGGTTTTGAATCATCTAAGCTTGTAAGGTTAGTTGTAGATTGTTCTTTAATGTAATATAACCCCGATTTGAGTCATTTGTTCAATTTGTGGATTCTTTCCATTGATGATTCATACTTCATCAATATATGATAATAATTCATTTTCCCTTCTAAGAACTCGTTAAAATCGTGTCAATCAAAATAAAATCCCTAAATTCAAATTTAAGAAAATGTTTAATTTGAAATTTTATCTTCTTGAAACATTCTTGGTTTGAATTGAATGTTAATAATTGATTAATATTATCATAAGAAACAATAATAGATGAATCTTGTTCAAACGTATGTATTAATTTATGATTTTTAATTTTAAAACTTTTGTTTAAGTATAATTTTAAAATAAGTTTAAAATTAGACTTCAATTGGTTGATTCAAATGTTCAAATAAGGTCTTAAACTTTTATAAAAGTCATTTATATTCATTGTTTAAATTCTAAATGCCTTTGCAATTGGTTTGATCATTTTTAAAAACATGATTTTTTTTTTTTATGAAATTCTACAAACGTACTTTGATGAATGGTTTTGATTTTTGTTTTGACAAATTGAGTGATGACTCAAAGAAATTAAAGATTTATAAAAAGAAAATATATGATCATTTATGAGATTCGAGATCAAGACGGCCAATTAATTATGTGTGCGTTTTTCTTTTGTTTTTTTTAAGTCACATTTCATATTATCAAATCTGCATTTTTCAATTTTCATTAGTTAGTAAAGTCTGAAATTTGTTGCAAAAGATCACATTTCATTAACCAATTGTTTAATTTGGAACTAGACTAATTAATATTATCCAACAATATATTTAAATGTGTGTTTTGCACATAATTTATTATATCTCATTTAATATAGTAGACAGTTTTATTTTTACAAAATTATTGTTAATATATTCTATACAATTCATAAGACAATTAATCTTATAACTTTAATATTGTTAGGAGTTAGGACATGGTATACCTTAAGACAGCTTAATCTTTGTTCTTGTCTCATTATCACTTTTTCATAGTTACCTATAATTGTCCTATCCCACAAAACCACAAGTTGGATCAATTTTATTTTATTATTAAAGCAATGATAGTCAATAAAATATTTTATTAATTTTATGATTTGTATATATTAATATAATATTAAAAATGATATAAATATATATACAAATAAACAAAATTATTTTCTTAATAATTATAGTTTTATAATTCATTTAAATATAAAAATTATATTATATTTCAATATCAATTATTATAAAATTTGAAATAAAGTGCTAAAGTTCATTTTAATTTCAACTTTTCCCATCTAAACAATTGAATTGGATTCATCATTTTATTTAACCCAATATGCTAACCCTAGGCTTTTAAAAGCTAATAACAAAAGGCGATAATAAGATTAGCAAGTAGGCGGCGTCACAAGGGAGAAAAAGAAAGAAGGAAGATGGATGGAAAACGAAGAAGATCAGCACCATATAGTCTTCGACGGACTTATAAGGTCGAGAAAGAGAAGAAGAATATACTGGAAAACGAGATCGAACCTATATCTCAAAGGTAAAGAAAATCAATCTTGATATTTTGAAAATTTTCAATGCTTGAATTTGTATACTTTACTACGAAGCGTGTTGACGAGATTTAGAAATTTATTGAGATTCTGAAATGATAAATTGTTATATGAAATCTGATAGAGTTAGATAATCAAAATTTTAATAACACAGTGCTGGTTTTGAAATCCTTTCAAATCTCTACTCATTTTACTTTGATTCTAAGAATTTATTTCAATTAAATATCAAATCGGACTGAAGTCAAGTATAAATTAAATATAACATTTCCATTCCAAAAATAGAGAAATTGAATGACAATATTTGAATTATATCTTCTTCTCATTAGATTATTTGATGATCTTTTAACATTTATTATCAATTATTTCATGAAGCTATTTTTATGCAAGTACTATTGAATTCTTGCTATATATGTTAGAATTATTTGATTTTTAGATGTGTACGTGTGATTCTCTTGATACCGGAAAACAATTAAAAAATGTCTTAGTTATCACAAAAGTGAATTGTTGAATAGTTATTAAATGAATATACAGGACACTTGAACTATTGAGTTATATATAATATAGTTCTTATTTTATTTATAATCTACATTAAGTAGTTATATTTTTATGTTTGTTTTGCAATCTGAGCATATATAAATGTCTTTCTTATATGATGTCATGACTGTTTGGTAAAAAATATGTATTTAGAAATCCATTGATATATTCATAATAATATTTTCTATTGATTTCAATAAGAGTACAAAATTATGATAACAAAGTGCAAACACTTGAGATTTATCTTAGGAGAGTGAGTAGTTTTAAAAAGTTTAACAAAAATTGATTTGCAATCTTCTTATCATTGTGGTTGATTTGTAATCCTCCATTTTATCATTGAGAATATTTAAATATGTGTGTTTCTTTTAGTTGCCATGTGATATGTTTATATACACTAGTCTATTTTAAAAATAATGTGAATTTATAAAATATTATAATTTGTTCTCATTAATTGACTTTTATTTCTCTTATAACTCTCCCTATATTTCACTTCTCAAATCAAATCAATTCTTATTTTTATCATTACTTTACAGCTTAATTGGTGAAGATAGTAACAAGGTCCAAGAAATGAAAGCAAAGCAAGTGAAAAGAACTAAAGATAAAAGAATAGTTATAAAAAAGAATCCAGAATTGTCACCTGCTGATCGACCAAGGAAGCAAAAGGTATTTTTTCCTATCCTTCACATATACTGCTATATTTCTTTTTTTATTTTATCTATTTAGTTCAAGATAAGTTTACTAAGTGGTTTCATGGGAGATCTCCTGCTTTCTCTCATTGTTTATGAGCATGAAGCACAATACATCCTCTAATATTGTAGAATATATGATCCATAAATAAGCTTTAAAATTAATTTTGAATTTTAATATTTATCATAAAAAATATAATCTTGATTAAATCTCTTAAGTTTTTATTCTAATTTTAAATAATCAATATCTTACATCATCTAAGGAATATTTTCATAATCTACTTCTAATTGTGACATTTTAAGAAAAAAATATTTGAAAATCTATAACTCACTCGATTACAGATTTTCTAAATTTTTACTATAAACCTTTTAATTTCTAAAATATTTGTATTACTTATCTTCAACAGTATAGATCAATAAAGGAGATCATGGCAACGGAAGACGTTAAGAAGGCGTTGTTGGCTACACTTACAGTGAATGCTGAGATGTCATCGATCCAACCTTTGTCGGGATCAATGATACCCGAAATAGAGAAGGAGCCAATTCTTCCTCTACTAGGAACACCATACTTCCAAGTTAGCATAACTCAACGTAACCTCGAACCATTTTATTCATTGGTAATCATCTTTATTCATATATATAATAACTTCATATAAAAATTGTTTTCTGATATAAGATTCACAACTAAGTTACTTGTTGTTGTTTAACAAATTTTATAAGTACCTTCTTAATAATTATATATTTGCAACTAGGATGTTCCTGAGAAAATGGGTCCATATCTTCCCAATGACAATGTGTACGTGATTTTAGAGTATTTGGGAAATAAGTGGAAAATATACTACAACGGAAGTAATCAGGCGACGACAAGATTCACTGGTTTGAAGATATTTGCCATCTACAATAATTTAAAATTGGGAGATGTGTGCTTGTTCGAGCTTATGGATACGAGTAACGACTCATCTATAATGTTTAGAGTACAGATTCTCAAAGAAGCTCTTCTGGAGGTTTAGTGCTAAGAAGATGGAACTCTAAAAATATCAAACATTGTTTTCATTATCTATTACTCATTTATTGCTAGACAATTGTTCTGTTTGCATTACTCTGCTCTTAATTAGAATTCATATAATTGGAGATGAGTTTATTTAGAGATAATTGACATTTGATTGTTTGAACTTTGTATGTACTCAACTTTATTTGATGTTATAATTGGTGAACTATTTGAATTTAACTTATTGGTTAACTATTGAATTGTTTTAATATGAAATCTATATTTATTTACTATTAGTTTGAGATTAAATCACAATAGGTGTTAAGTTATCTTGTATATAAGCTTAGTGATTATAAGTGAACTCTTCAAATATTTGTAGAAATATATTTTTAAATATTTTCTAGGTGTTCCTTTGAACAAATGCATAGGTGAAGCAGACCGACCCTGTTTAGATATTCATGATAAATAAAGAATGAATATTTACTGAATAGAAAATCAAGATAATGTCAATAATTATCCTCTATACACACACATTAAAAACAATTAAAACTCTAGGAGCTCATCAACATACTTAGATTACTCTTTAATAATAATAAAAAACGAGTACATATTAATTTTAGTGTTATAACAAATTGCAGGCAAAATGGTAATGATCTATATATATTGACAAACTATATATTTTCTTAAGAGAACATTCATTAGGAAGGTAATTGAAAGCACTGTATAATAAAAATATCTATTTCATACAACTAACATTCTGTTAGGGTCTACAATCAAGGCATCGGTCCTAAAACAATTTCCAGCACCCTTTTCTCGGTCCTATGGTGCACATGGGCCAGTTTAGGTTTTTTGTTTAATAATTCTGTTTTGTTTCTCTTCTCTTATATTTCTCTCAAACCGAATTCTGTTATTTCGAAAGTTGTTGTAACAAGTTTGTAACCGACTACTCTTGGGTAATTCAGCCGCTTTAAATACTGATGCCCACCCCACTTTTTGGGCTATGAATGAAAACTTGTGAAAGTTGTTACTCTAAGTTATTCTCTCGGTCTTGAACCTATAACTTGGACTACTAGGTGTATTCTAGTAGTATTCTCTTCTCACCTCGGTTTCTTCTCTCTTTAACCTCGAATTCTCTTCTCACATTATATCCGCTACACTTGATTAAAGAATTCCATACTCGGTCCCATCAATCAAGAACACGTTTCTTGAATCAAGAACTCGGAAAGTTAAGTTATAATTTCAATCTTAACATATTAATCTCCCCCTTCAAGGTTCGTTGCCCTCAACGAAAAGAACGTGGACTGGTCAGCCTCTAATGCGCATCCTCAAGACTTCAAAAAAGACTATTGCTTCGGTCGGGCTTCAGCAAGTTCAGCAAGGGTCGCAGTATAGGACCGAATTTCTTAAAAAACATTCGGCAGAATCGTTTCAATAGTGGAGCTGGTCGGGTCCTCGCCATTCTTCCCATGTTAGAAATTTCTGTGCACCCAAGGTCGAGTTTTTCGTTGTTTAGAGCTGACCTTTGTTGCTGCAATGTTACCAAGATTTGGAGAAAATATATAAAAAACTTCTTCCAACTTCGATTATACTCTATAGTGTTATCAAAAAACCAAGCCAAGTCTTTTTCCTAAACAAGCATCACAGGGGCGACAAAAGAGCCATAGCTTCTAATTATTCTCCTAACTTGTGGTCGGTCTTCGAGTTGCTGAAATAGAGCATTGAACACTTCAAATAGCTGCTGCAGATCTTCAGGACTATCTTCCAAGGTCATTGCCGCGAGGGAAACAGTTTGTCCTTCAGGCTTACTTTTTATTTGCACTTTGGCAGCAACACTACATTCATCCAAAGTCTTTTCCAACTAATTTCCATGCATCAAGGAGACCTGCGACTGAGGAATCCCCTTTAGGACCGTGATTATGTCTTGCTTCTCATACGAAAGGGTCAGCTTTTTGAAGTTCCAAGATGAAGGATCTAAAGTAATCAGCCATTCTATGCCCAGCACAATATCATATCCGTCCATGGAAATTACATTCATTTCTGTTTGATAGTCATTGTCTTCCATCGACCACTTCAAGTCTTTGCAAACGCTAGAGCATAAAATATTGGACCCATCGACCACTCTAACCGATTGCACCCGGGTTGCTATGCCTTTGTATGGTCTATTTTCTCCAAAATCCTTCTATTGATAAAATTGTGGGTGCTGCCTGTATCGATCTAGATCACTACCGGCAGGTTCCCAACTTTGCAAAGAATTTAGAGCGTTTGAAAAACTTTAGAGCCGGTCAATGCATGTAAGGATATGGCTGGTTCTTCCCTTGCCCCGAGCAACGAAGGTAGATCATTCAAAACAGATTCTTGAATGGGTTCTTGATGTTCTTGATGATTTTCCGAGACCATGAATAATCTGAATTTGCACCTATGGTTTGGTTGTCATTTATCATTGCAAGTGTAGCATAGGCCCTTCTTTCTCTTTTCATCCATTGAGACCGAGTCTAATTGCTTAATGTGGCATTGGTTTGCACTATAATTTCATTCATCCATTTTATAATTTTGTGTATGTATATATATATTTTGTAAGTTAGATTTTGAATAACTATAAATAATTATATCTCTTATACTAATATTAAATGCACATCTTTCTATTAATAATGATATAACATTATATATAATAAAAATTATTAAATTTATTATCATAACTTTTCTCAATATATTATATAAATATATTAATAAAAATATTGTTATTTTTATTTTTTCCTCTTTATATATATATATATATATATCTTATTCTAATTAAGAATATCTTTTACTTAATTTATTTTCAATATATAATAATTATATAATGTTTATTTATATCATTTTTCCTAACTAAGTCGAAATAATTACATTATCATGTTTTGACCGATAATCCACGTGAAGCGACAATGCTCAAAACAAATATGAGGGTCGTTCTCACCAAGATAATGATTGTTAAGATAATTTTAACTCACATAGTTATCTATTTAAATGCATTAATATAATGAGGTATAACACAAATGACATTCATTATATTTCATCTAATAATATAATCACACAATTCTATAAATAAATTGAAAAACTTCAAAATATATTGACAAAGTCATTTTAGAAAATTAAATATCTATATAAGAGACCGTTAAGTGTTCTATTTCATTTTATAGTTTTCACACAATAAATTAGAATTATTCAAACATTAATGATTAAAATGAATTAACGGATCTCATTCATCTCATAATTTCTACACAAGAAAATAGAATGGTTTCAACATCAATGAGTAAAGTCATTTTAACTAGTCTGATTTTTATTAAGAAATCATTGACTATCCATTCATCTCTTAATTTCTACACAAGAAATTCGAATAGTTTCAACATAAATGACTATAGTCATTTTATAACACATCAAATTTTATAAAAGAAATCATTGGCTAAAATGAGATTCAAACTGGGGACATTTTTCCTTGCATCCTTGCGTCTGAACTTCAAACAACTGCATTAGTGCGCTCTTTCATTCTTATACTACTATTTACGACATGTGTCTTCTTTTCAAATAAACATACATTTTTTTCCTTTTGACTTGTACTCTATAAAAAAATATAACTTCGTATCATAATCAAAAGATAAATATATAAAACAATCTATATATACATATATAAATTGAATATATTTCCTTAGTTAATAATTAACCTATCACATTCTTAACTTATAAAATTAAGCTTTAAGATTATAAGAACAGATTTGTTAATAATTAATATATATATATATATACAATAAAGACTTATCTTTATTTATTAATTTTTTTTATTCCTTAAGATAAACAATTTCAACTTGTTGAAATGAGTCATCATTATTTTTGCAACATCGCAACTCTAATTTCTAAAAATCAAACACAAGATTTTTATGGTGCAATCTCTTAAATATCTTAGCACAAAGAACCTATTTTAAAATTGTTATAAATCTGTCTTTAATTTAAAGAAAAATATATATACATATGATGTTACAAATAAATGAAATGTATACGAAGAATAAAGTCACTGAATTTGATGCTTGACTAGGCATGTGTTAGACATATAAGTTAAACTGCTAAGTCATATCAAGTATATTAATTATTTTAAAAATAATAACAAGGTGTTGTAGTGCAATGATAAGCACTCTTTCCTGTCATACAGGTGACCAGAGATCGAATCTCACTGGCTGCAAATAATATTTAAAGTTTTGCTATTTCAGGGAATCTGAGCAAAATACCTCCGGTAGTAAAGATCGGTTAACTGACACTTAATGCACCTGAAGTGAAGATCCATTGCCATTTTAATATAAGTGTGATGAAAACTTTTAAGAAGTAGAGGTCTGCTGAAGAAAGTCAGATTGCCATTTTAGTATAAGTCTAAAGACTGCCTAGGAGCAGATGCAGTAGAGGCAGACTGTCAACATGTCCTATGAAACAAATTTGACCGTTACAAGTATCCGTTGAAGATATATGACACAGAGAAGAACGGAGTCCAACTAAAATACACAGAGACAGATAGATACAGACAAATAGATACAGATAGAGAGACATATATATATATATATATATATATATACATATATATATATATACATATATATATATATATATATACATATATATATATATATATACATATATATATATATATACATATATATATATATATATATATATATATAACTTGAATTTCAATCTCCTCTTGCCTGCATCTTATTCATATCATTCAAGCCTACAAAATTAAAGTGTGTTAGTATTACAATCTAATTGATTTTGTGTGAGTAGTGAGACTTTGTATGTTGACAAAAGTTTTTTGTTCAACAAAGTGCTATTGTTAAGAGATCAATAACGAGCAGTAAATCAGTCTCAGGTCTTAGACGTAAGCGTTGTAAAGTGTTTGAATATTCTGAGTGAATATCCTTCTCAAGGTTTGAGAAGAAGGGTGACATAGGAGAGTTTGCTCCGAACATCCATAAAATACTGTGTCTTGTGTTCTTTTCTTTCTGCATCTTCCAAACCGATCCTTCTCCATTTCACTCTTTCCTATTGCTATCCAAGTTGTGTGTGTTGTTTTAAGTTGAAACAAACTACTTCCGCACTTGAACTCGGTTCAAGAGTTTGTGACAACTTGTGTAGTGTTGAGACTGATATTAATCTATAACCGAATTAGTACCAACATTTGTGTGTGTATAAGCATTCTCCTTTAGCCGGACTCCGGTCCTCTATCGGTGATCCCGATCCTATCAATTGGTATCAGAGCAGCTAGTCTCAATACTCAAGCAACCCAAAGCAAGCAAGCATGACTCACGGTGAGAAACCGCCAATGCTAGAGAGTGAAGAGTTTTTCGATTGGAAGATTCTGATGCATCTGCATCTGACCACTATGGTTGATGAGATGATGTTCATTCTTTCTGACGGACCGATAAAGATTGAAAATGACAGATGCGAATGGCTAGAGACAGAATGAAGAATAATCTTGACAACCTAGCAAGAGATGCCATCTACAAAACTTTGTACAAAAACATTTTCGCAAAAGTCAGGTCATGCTCCACTACCAAAGAAATTTGGGAGGACTGACTCAACTTTTTGAGAGATCATCTAGCAACAGCTCATCAAGTGAAAGTGATGAAGGAGCGGTCAACTGCTCCATGGCAAACTATATTGAGGTATGTGTTTTCAAACCTGACAATACAAAATCTTTCTTTCAAAACAATGAAAATGATGTTTTGAAAAGTAAAATAAGTGAGATCTCATCTCAGAATGAGAAGCTCAAGGAAGAAATTACAAGCTGCAATGATTTAACTTCAAAGGATGAGATGATTTATGTAAACCCAACTTCAAGCTGGCTGAAAATTGAGAGAAGGACAGTCAGTTTGTATGGAAAGGAAAAACTTGACCGAAAGTCAAGAGATGTTTACCGAAAATCATCCTTTAAAGAATCATCAACAGGTAGATACACTATACACACACACAAAGGGAAGTCCATCAAAATAATCAAAGTATGGATTCCCAAGGGACTAATAAGCCACTGACCCAAAGAAAAATGGGGACCCGATTTTCTATTGTATATGAATGTAGGTAAATCAAGACAAGTTTGAAAAAAAAAGCATTACATCTGAACAGTCGACTGCTGACGGACACATCACATGAAGGGAACACGCATGAAGTGGCTAACATCCTCACGAAGCCACTTCTCGAGTCTAAGTTTTCTTCCCTTATAAATATTTTAGGATTGTTAGATTACAATAATTCCTAAACTGATTTAAATTATAAAACCCGCCTGGTTTTGAATATTTATTCTAAATAATAAAAAAAGAAAAAATTGATAAGTAAAAATAGTTAATTAAGTAGCAATATTAATTAACTATTTAAATATGCTAATTAACTTAAGCGACCAACAATTACAAGTTTTGAATATTTAAATTAAATTATCAAAAAGGAAGAAATTGTTAGAATATAATTGTTAGAATTTATGAAATGTTTTAATAATGAATAGATAAAACTAAGTTCAAATAAATATATAAGTTAAACGGCTAAGTCATATCAAGTATATTAATTATTTTAAAAATAAAAACAAGGTGTTGTAGTGCAATGGTAAGTATTTCTACCTGTCACACAGGTGACTAAGGATCGAATTTCATCGGCTGCAAATAATATTTAAAGTTTTTCTATTTCAGGGAAGCTGAGCAAAATACCGAAATTTCCATGTAGGCGAGATCGGCCCGACATTGGATATCGGTTCGGTAGTTTGACCGGTAGTCCGATTCCGGTTCGTAGTGAAGATTGGTCAACCGGCACTTAATGCACCTGAAGTGAACATTTGTCAACCGACACTTAATGAAGCATGGCCGATTAATTAAATACTTCGATATTAAATGAGTCGGTTAATTAAATACTTCGTTCGGTATTAAATGACCTTCGGTCAATTAATTGCCTTCGGTATTAAATGAACTCTGGTTCCATTGCCATTATAATATAAGTTTGATGAAAAACTTTTGAGAAGCAACTTTTCTGCTAAAGAAAGTCAGATTGTCATTTTAGTATAAGTCTGGAGACTGTCTGAGAGCAGATGCAACAGAGGCAGACTGTCAACATGTCCTATGAAGCAAATATGACCGTTACAAGTATCCGTTGAAGATATATGACCATTGTCATACTCTATATTTAAGAAGAACGAAGTCCAAGTAAAATACACATAGACAGATAGATACAAACACAGAGAAGATCGTTCATCCAACACTTAATGCACCTGAAGTGAACATCGGTCAAGTCAACCGACACTTACTGAAGCATGGTCGGTTAATTAAATACTTCGATATTAAATGAGCCGGTTAAATAAATACTTCAATATTAAATGAGCTTCGGTCAATTAATTGCCTTTGGTATTAAATGAGTTCTGGTTCCATTGCCATTTTAATATAAGTCTGATGAAAAACTTTTGAGAAGCAGAGGTCTACTGAAGAAAGTCAGATTGTCATTTTAGTATAAGTCTGAAGACTGCCTGAGAGCAGATGCAGAAGAGGCAGACTGTCAACATGTCCTATGAAGCAAATTTGACCGTTATAAGTATCCGTTGAAGATATATGACCGTTGTCATACTCTATATTTAAGAAGAATGGAGTCCAAGTAAAATACACATAGACAGATAGATACAGACACAGAGACAGATAGATACAGAAATGGATACAGATACACATACATAGAACTTGAATTTCAATCTCCTTTTGCTTGAATCTTATTGATATCATTCATGCCTTCAAAATCAGAGTGTGTTAGTATTACAATCTCATTGATTCTGTGTGAGTAGTGAGACTTTGTAAGTTGACAGAAGTTTTCTGTTCAGTAGAGTGCTATTGTTGAGAGGTCAAGAACAACCAGTAAATCAGTCTCGGGTCTTAGACGTAAGCGTTGTAAAGTATTTGTGTATTCTGAGTGAATATCCTTCTCAAGGTTTGAGAAGAATGTGTTACGTAGGAGAGTTTACTCTGAACATCCATAAAATAATGTGTCTTGTGTTCTTTTCTTTCTGCATCTTCCAAACCGATCCTTCTCCATTTTACTCTTTCCTATTGCTGTCCAAGTTGTGTGTGTTGCTTCAAGATGAAACAAACTACTTCCGCACTTGAACTCGGTTCAAGAGTTTGTGACAACTTGTGTAGTGTTGAGACCGATATTAATCTCTAATCAGATTAGTACCAACTGTTGTGAGTGTATAAGTGTTCTCATTTAGCCGGACCCCGGTCCTCTATCGGCGATGCTGAAACAAACTACTTCCGCACTTAAACTCGGTTCAAGAGTTTGAGACAATTTGTGTAGTGTTGAGACCGGTATTAATCTCTAACCGGATTAGTACCAACCATTGTGAGTGTATAAGCGTTCTCCTTTAGCCGGACTCCGGTTCTCTATTGACGATCCCGATTCTATCATAAATTATAATAAATACATAAATAAATAAAAGCATCCATTAGTTATTGATCCAACGCGTGATTTTGACTACCTCTTCATTACCCTTACTTTTTCTCTTCATTTAAAAAAAGACCTGTTACATAATAAATTTATATAAATCAATTCATTAAGGTTAGAATAAAAATTAACACCTTTAAATTTATTTTATTCAATCTGTTGATCATCAAATTTCACTCAATAATTCACATTTGAATTTCGTGTGAATTTAATTTGATTTTATTACTTATATTATACTTTACATTCATGAGTGGAATTTATATAATTAGTTTAAAATGCAGAAAAAAAAGGCAGCCACACAACCGAATCCAACTACCCATACGCTGGAACTGATGACAAATGCAGAAAAAAAAGGCAGCCAACCACGCGGCTAAGATAACCGGATTTGAAGACGTACCTGCAAACAGCGAGAGTACGTTGCTCAAAGCTGTGGCCAATCACCCTGTTTCGGTAGCCATTGATGCAGGAGGGTTCAGTTTTCAGTTCTACTCGGGAGGTGTCTTCACGGGTGCGTGTGGAACCTCTCTAGACCACGGTGTAACGGTAGCCAAGCACTGCGGATGATGGGACCAAATATTGGTTTGTGAAGAACTCGTGGGGGGGGCTCTTGGGGCGAGGAAGGATACATCAGAATGGAACGTGGTATTAGTGCTAAGGAAGGACTGTGCGGCATAGCTATGCAGGCTTCATACCCAACTGCTGCATAAGCTAACTCAGAAATGCCATCAAATTGTGTAAAAATGTATAGCATCAAGTGCTAGCTGTTATATCATGTCCATAATTGCAGAAGGCAATTGTCATTTGAACTATCATTAGTTGTTTATGTACCTGCAAATGGATTGTAAATGACACATATTTGCTCCACATGCTGAACTTTTCCGTAACACATCAAGTGCTAGCTGTTATATCATGTCCATAATTATTATCTCTCGGGATTCCAGCTTCGCCGCAAGCTGAGTAATTAAAACGCCCTTCAATCCCTACAATTCTGGACACAATAAAAACATGCTTAACTAAGTAGTAGTAGTGATGAGCAATAGTAGTTAACACATTATTATCCACTCGTCTTTAAAAGTGTAGCAGGGCACAACACCCATCTTTTCGCAAACCGAAACAAACCAAGATTTCTCACATTCTCACCAGAGTAGATTATGGACTGGCATGTCTCCATAACTGCACACATAAGAAAACAAAAAAATGATACAACATAAGGTGAAAACCGAACAACTGCGTCCCAAGCAAAAGCATTCAGCTCGACATGAACATGATGTAAGCATTAAGGGGCAGTCCTGAACTCTTATGCAGACCAGACCATTATGGATGATTAAAAGATGAAGTGGGTAGTGAAGAAGAAGTAAAGGATTTGAATCTGAAAAGGAAAGTGGGTGAAGGCTTTCAGAATGTGAGCTTGGGAACGGCATCCGGCGTCCAGCGGCACCAGCCCTAGGGCGGAGTCAACTTGGGATATTAATCATTTTCCCTTCTAAGAACTCATTAAAATCGTGTCAATCAAAATAAAATCCCTAAATTCAAATTCAAGAAAATGTTTAATTTGAAATTTTATCTTCTTGAAAGATTCTTAGTATGAATTGAATGTTCATAATTGATTAATATATCATAAGAAACAATAATAGATGAATCTTGTTCAATCTTATGTATTAATTTATGATTTTTAATTTTAAAACTTTTGTTTAAGTATAATTTTTAAATAAGTTTAAAATTAGACTTCAATTGGTTGATTCAAATGTTCAAATAAGGTCTTAAACTTTTATAAAAGTCATTTATATTCATTGTTTAAATTCTAAATGCCTTTGCAATTGGTTTGATCATTTTTAAAAACATGATTTTTTTTTTTTAAATTCTACAAACGTACTTTGATGAATGGTTTTGGGATTCTAACTCTAACTTCAATTGGTGTTATATTACCCATTTCTCAACAAGTTTGTGTCAATTATAAAAAGAAAATATATGATCAAGTTTTTTTTTTGGTTTCACATCATCATTTATGAGATTCCAGATCAAGACGGCCAATTAATTATGTGTGCGTTTTTCTTTTGTTTTTTTTTTTTAAGTCACATTTCATATTATCAAATCTGCATTTTTCAATTTTCATTAGTTAGTAAAGTCTGAAATTTGTTGCAAAAGATCACTTGTTCATTAACCCATTGTTTTGGGACTATAGACTACTTAATATATATTATCCAACAATATTTAAATGTGTATTTTGCACATAATTTATTATATCTCATTTAATATAGTAGTCAATAAAATATTTTATTAATTTTATGAATTGTATATATTAATATAATATTAAAAATGATATAAATATATATACAAATAAACAAAATTAATTTCTTAATAATAATAGTTTTATAATTCATTTAAATATAAAAATTATTTTATATTTCAATATCAATTATTATAAAATTTGAAATAAAGTGCTAAAGTTCATTTTAATTTCAACTTTTCCCATCTAAACACCTCTACATGGACACCATTGAATTGGACTCATCATTTTATTTAACCCAATATGCTAACCCTAGGCTTTTAAAAGCTTATAACAAAAGGCGATAATAAGATTAGCAAGTAGGCGGCGTCACAAGGGAGAAGAAGGAAGATGGATGGAAAACGAAGAAGATCAGCGCCATATAGTCTTCGACGGACTTATAAGGTCGAGAAAGAGAAGAAAAATATACTGGAAAACGAGATCGAACCTATATCTCAAAGGTAAAGAAAATCAATCTTGATATTTTGAAAATTTTCAAAGCTTGAATTTGTATACTTTACTAGGAAGCTTGTTGACGAGATTTAGAATTTTGTTGAGATTTTGAAATGATAAATTGTTATATGAAATCCGATAGAGTTAGATAATCAAAATTTTAATAACACAGTAGCTGGTTTTGAAATCCTTTCAAATCTCTACTCATTTTGTTTTGATTATAAGAATTTATTTCAATTAAATATCAAATCGGACTGAAGTCAAGTATAAATTAAATATAACATTTCCATTCCAAAAATAGAGAAATTGAATGACAATATTTGAATTATATCTTCTTCTCATTAGATTATTTGATGATCTTTTAACATTTATTATCAATTATTTCATGAAGTTATTTTTATGCAAGTACTATTGAATTCTTGCTAAATATGTTAGAATTATTTGATTTTTAGATGTGTGTGATTCTCTTGATACCGGAAAACAATTAAAAAAATGTCTTAGTTATCACAAAAGTGAATTGTTGAATAGTTATTAAATGAATATACAGGACACTTGAACTATTGAGTTATATATAATATAGTTCTTATTTTATTTATAATCTACATTAAGTAGTTATATTTTTATGTTTGTTTTGCAATCTGAGCATATATAAATGTCTTTCTTATATGATGTCATGACTGTTTGGTAAAAAATATGTAATTAGAAAATCATTGATATATTCATAATAATATTTTCTATTGATTTCAATAAGAGTACAAAATTATGATAACAAACAAAGTGCACACACTTGAGTTTTAAAAAGTTTACCAAAAATTGATTTGCAATCTTCTTATCATTGTGGTTGATTTGTAATCCTCCATTTTATCATTGAGAATATTTAAATATGTGTGATTCTTTTAGTTGCCATGTGATATGTTTATATACACTAGTCTATTTTAAAATGTTATAATTTGTTCTCATCGACTTTTATTTCTCTTATAACTCTCCCTATATTTCACTTCTCAAATCAAATCAATTCTTATTTTTATCATTATTTTACAGCTTAATTGGTGAAGATAGTAACAAGGTCCAAGAAATGAAATCAAAGCAAGTGAAAAGAACTAAAGATAAAAGAATAGTTATAAAAAAGAATCCAGAATTGTCACCTGCTGATCGACCAAGGAAGCAAAAGGTATTTTTTCATATCCTTAACATATACTGCTATATTTTTATTTTATTTTATCTATTTAGTTCAAGATAAGTTTACTAAGTGGTTTCATGGGAGATCTCCTGCTTTCTCTCATTGTTTATGAGCATGAAACACAATACATCCTCTAATATTGTAGAATATATGATCCATAAATAAGCTTTAAAATTAATTTTGAATTTTAATATTTATCATAAAAAATATAATCTTGATTAAATCTCTTAAGTTTTTATTTTAATTTTAAATAATCAATATCTTACATCATCTAAGGAATATTTTCATAATCTACTTCTAATTGTGACATTTTAAGAAAAAAATATTTCAAAATTTATAACTCACTAGATTACAGATTTTCTAAATTTTTACTATAAACCTTTTTAATTTCTAAAATATTTGTATTACTTATCTTCAACAGTATAGATCAATAAAGGAGATCATGGCAACGGAAGACGCTAAGAAGGCGTTGTTGGCTACACTTACAGTGAATGCTGAGATGTCATCGATCCAACCTTTGTCGGGATCAATGATACCAGAAATAGAGAAGGAGCCAATACTTCCTCTACTAGGAACACCATACTTCCAAGTTAGCATAACTCAACGTAACCTCGAACCATTTTATTCATTGGTAATCATCTCTATTCATATAATAACTTCATATAAAATTTGTTTTTTGATATAAGATTCCCAACTAAGTTACTTGTTGTTTTTTAACAAATTTTATAAGTGCCTTCTTAATAATTATATATTTGCAACTAGGATGTTCCTGAGAAAATGGGTCCATATCTTCCCAATGACAATGTGTACGTGATTTTAGAGTATTTGGGAAATAAGTGGAAAATATACTACAACGAAAGTAATCAGGCGACGACAAGATTCACTGGTTTGAAGATATTTGCCATCTACAATAATTTAAAATTGGGAGATGTGTGCTTGTTCGAGCTTATGGATACGAGTAACGACTCATCTATAATGTTTAGAGTACAGATTATCAAAGAAGCTCTTCCGGAGGTTTCGTGCTAAGAAGATGGAACTCTAAAAATATCTAACATTGTTTTCATTATCTATTACTCATTTATTGCTAGACAATTGTTCTGTTTGCATTACTCTGCTCTTAATTAGAATTCATATTATTAGTATATTGTATATATCTTGTTACCTTGTTTAGATTCCTAGATTAGTGGGTTACCTTGTTTAGATTCCTAGATTAGTGGTTTACCTTATTAAGAGTCTTTTGACTAGTATATATTGTAACATTGTTTATCAATAATAACCAGGGGATTAATCTCTATCATGGTATCAGAGTAAAGATCCTCTCAAGATCATCAATCGAATTTTTTTTTCTCTTCCTCCCACCTTGCTGCCTCACGCACAAACTTCTAATGTCTGTCCCACCTACTAATTCAGACTCCTCCTCCAATCAAAGTCAGACGCCCACCACCATGTCTGTTTCTCAATACCACTCTGCTTTCTCTGTTAACAATCTCCGCTCCATAATTCCTATCACCCTAGAGATGGGTAGCGAGGAATATCTCTCTTGGGCAGACCTTCTCGAAAACCACTGCTTGATTCACAATGTTTACGAACATCTCAAACCAAAAACTCCCAACGCCTCCGAAACACCTTCAACATCTTCCGAGACCGACTCTCTTCTGTGGAAACGCCTTGACGCCCTTGTCAAGCAATGGATATTTGGAACAATATCCAAGGATCTACTAAACACGATCCAAAAACCTGGTATGACGGCTGCTCAGGCTTGGGAACGTTTAGCGAATATATTTCAAGATAACACAGGTTCTCGCGCTATGTATCTTGAAAATAGGTTTTCTCAAATTCGTCTCAATGATTTCCCAAACATGAGTGCTTATTGCACTGAATTGAAGATGATTGCGGATCAACTTGCTAATGTTGATTGCCCCGTTTCTGAAAATCGACTGGTGTTGCGTCTACTTGGGGGTTTGAATGAAAACTACGAAACAATCGCCACCATAATAGGTCAAAAGAAGCCTCTCCCATCTTTCTACGATGCTAGATCTGATTTGCTCCTTGTTGAAACAAGGAAGGATGAATTCGTCCACACAAACACCTCTTTTATTGCCTCGGACGATCGTAGCCAAGGCCGCGGAAACAACTCTAGCCAATCAGCCCGTGCTACCGGCCAGCAGCAGCAGCAGGGCACCTCTAGCGCGCAGGAACAGGCCGGCCAGGGCCGAGGACGCAGCCAGCGCGGCAGAGGACGCGGTCGCAACACCAGCCGCACATACCACCAGCAGCAGCAATTCTGGGCACCTCCTGGCCAACAGCAATGGGCACAGTGGGCGCCTGCGGGCTGGACAGCACCCCCTTGTCCCTACCCGACACAACAGATCTGGCCGCAGCAGCAAAGCGCCCCCTGGCACGCATCTGGTCAACAGCAACAAGGCGCCTCCTGGCGCGGTTCTGGCTATCAGCAGCAACACACTCGGACAGCAGGAGCAGGCGTACTCGGTTCTCGGCCACAGCAGGCCTACATGGCTGAGACGAGCCAGCAGCAGCCCCAAAGTTACGTTGCAACCGATATCAATCAGGCGATGCACACTTTATCCCTTACTCCGCCTGACGATACTTGGTACATGGATTCGGGAGCAACTTCACACATGACACCCAACTCAGGTAGTCTCTCGCCTTATTCTAATTTAAATTGTGTTAAAAATATCATTGTTGGGAGTGGACAGGAAATCCCGATTCGCGGTATTGGTAAAACTAACTTAAAACCACCCTTACCACCCTTACTTCTGAACAATGTTCTACATGCTCCCAAACTCATTAAAAATCTTATATCTATTCGTCGGTTTACTCGTGATAACAACGTCTCTGTAGAATTTGACTCACTTGGTTTTTCTGTAAAGGATTTCCAGACGGGGAAGGTTATCATGAGGAACAATAGCTCGGGGGATCTCTACCCACTCTCTCTGTCGAGCCAAAGCCAAAAACCCCCAACTAATTCTTCGTTTACTGCAATTTCGTCAAATTTATGGCATAATAGATTAGGACACCCCGGTGTCGATATTTTGCATTCTCTCAATAAATCAAATTCTATTTCTTGTAAGCCCGTTTTAGGGTCTAAACTCTGTGAGTCTTGCATCTTTGGTAAACAAGTTAAGTTACCATTTACCAATTCTGTCTCTTATACTACTTCCCCATTCGATATTATTCATAGTGATTTGTGGACGTCGCCTGTGCTAAGTACAAATGGACATAAATACTATATTCTGTTTCTTGATGATTACACAAATTTCCTTTGGACTTTTCCAATTGGAAACAAATCCCAAGTATTCTCCGTCTTCTCTACACTTCAAAATCAAATTCAAACACAATTTCAAAAGCCCATTAAAACAATCCAATGTGACAACGGAACTGAATATAACAACAGTCAATTTCGTACA
This sequence comes from Impatiens glandulifera, assembly GCF_907164915.1. Taxonomy (NCBI): domain Eukaryota; kingdom Viridiplantae; phylum Streptophyta; class Magnoliopsida; order Ericales; family Balsaminaceae; genus Impatiens; species Impatiens glandulifera. The sequence continues at coordinate 19,202,081 of NC_061865.1, read as the reverse complement.
TTTTGTGACAAAAATGGTCTACAATTTCGCCTCTCTTGCCCCTATACTTCTCCTCAAAATGGTAAAGCAGAAAGAAAAATACGCACCATAAATAACATGATTCGAACATTGCTTACTCATGCTTCTCTCCCGTTAAATTTTTGGCATCACGCCCTCGAAATGACCACTTATCTCCTAAATATTCTTCCAAATAAACAAATTCGAAATTTCTCACCCACTCAACTTCTATATAACCGAACTCCTTCTTACTCTCACCTAAAAATTTTCGGTTGTCTTTGCTATCCTCTTCTTCCTCCAACCACTATTCACAAACTTCATAAACGCTCTACCCCTTGTGTCTTTTTAGGATACCCCTCTAATCATCGCGGCTACAAATGCTACGACCCAGCCTCAAAAAGATTTATCATCTCTCGTCACGTCATTTTTGACGAAACAAAATTTCCCTTTTCTCTTGTCCAAAACCCAAACTCAACTCACCCATCTCAATCCGAACCAATAACCATCCCAATACACATCCAAACCCCGCCCATCACCGAGTCCATTTCCCCACCAAACAACACTCCATTACCGAGCCCATTATCAACTCAACACACTCCACCAAACCCACCATCACCCATCACCACTTCACCAGGCCCAAACCCAAACACGACCAGCCCGTCCACAAGACCAAACCGTCCAAATCATTCACCAACCATCATCAATCCAACACGGACAATACGAACCCGCGCAATGGATGGGATTGTCTGTCCAAAACGCATTTTCAATCTAAACACACTCACATCTCCATCGCCTATTCCCAAAAACCCAAAGTTAGCTTTATCAGACCCGAATTGGAAAGCCGCCATGGACGATGAGTTTAACGCTTTAATTAGTAATAAGACTTGGGACTTGGTTCCGCGTCCTCAGGGTGTTGATATTATACGATGCATGTGGATTTTTAAGCATAAAACTAACTCTGACGGCTCTTTTGAGAGGCATAAAGCCCGTCTTGTTGGTGATGGCAGGTCTCAGCAGATTGGAATCAATTGTGAAGAAACCTTTAGTCCTGTTGTCAAACCAGCCACCATACGAACTGTTCTGAGCATTGCTTTATCGAAGTCTTGGTCCATTCACCAAATGGACGTCAAGAATGCATTTTTACATGGTAATCTCAACGAAACAGTTTACATGCATCAGCCTTTCGGTTTTAGAGACAAAATCTTTCCCGACCATGTTTGTTTATTGCGCAAATCTTTATACGGCTTAAAACAAGCTCCTCGTGCTTGGTATCAAAGGTTTGCAGATTTTGTCTCTACAATCGGTTTTACACACAGCACGACTGATCATTCGCTTTTTATCTATCAACATGGGTCCGAAATTGCCTATCTACTCTTGTATGTTGATGACATTATCATTACGGCTTCGTCTGATCAGTTACGTCAGACTCTCATGAAAAGCTTAGGCGCAGAATTTGCTATGAAGGATTTAGGTAAATTAAGCTATTTCTTGGGAGTTGCTGTATCGTATACTAAGGATGGACTTTGTCTTAGTCAGAAGAAATATGCTGAAGAAATTATTGATCGTGCTGGAATGTCTACTTGCAAATCAACACAAACGCCGGTCGATACAAATGGCAAACTTGGAAAATCAACTAGTCCACCAGTCTCTGACCCCACTCATTACAGAAGTTTAGCCGGAGCACTACAGTATCTTACTTTCGCACGTCCTGATATTTCATATGCAGTCCAGCAAATTTGCCTCCACATGCATGATCCGAAAGAGGCTCACTTGGCTGCCTTACACAGAATCATTCGATACTTACAGGGTACAAAGCACTATGGCCTTCATCTTTACAAATCCTCACTGTCTACACTCGTTTCATACACTGATGTAGACTGGGGAGGATGTCCAGATACCCGTCGCTCTACATCTGGCTATTGCGTCTTCCTAGGCGATAATCTTCTGTCTTGGTCGTCAAAACGGCAATCCACACTTTCTCGTTCTAGTGCTGAAGCTGAATATAGAGGAGTTGCCAATGTTGTCTCCGAATCCTGTTGGCTTCGCAATTTATTGTTAGAACTTCGTATCTCATTGGACAAAGCCACACTGGTCTACTGCGACAACATAAGTGCGATTTATCTCTCCCAAAATCCGGTCCAACATCAACGTACCAAACACATCGAAATGGACATACACTTTGTAAGGGAAAAAGTAGATAGAGGTAAAGTTCGCATTCTTCATATGCCTTCTCGTTTTCAAATCGCTGACATATTCACCAAAGGACTTCCGCGCATACTATTTGAAGATTTCAGAGACAGTCTCAGCGTCCGAGAATCTCCCGTTTCGACTGCGGGGGTGTATTAGTATATTGTATATATCTTGTTACCTTGTTTAGATTCCTAGATTAGTGGGTTACCTTGTTTAGATTCCTAGATTAGTGGTTTACCTTATTAAGAGTCTTTTGACTAGTATATATTGTAACATTGTTTATCAATAATAACCAGGGGATTAATCTCTATCACATATAATTGGAGATGAGTTTATTTAGAGATAATTGACATTTGATTGTTTGAACTTTATATGTACTCAACTTTATTTGATGTTTTAATTGGTGAACTATTTGAATTTAACTTATTGGTTAACTATTGAATTGTTTTAATATGAAATCTATATTTATTTACTATTAGTTTGAGATTAAATCACAATAGAAGAAACTTAGTTTAGTTGTTAAGTTATCTTGTATATAAGCTTAGTGATTATAAGTGAACTCTTCAAATATTTGTAGAAATATATTTTTAAATAATTTTTAGGTGTTCCTTTGAACAAATGCATAAGTGAAGCAGACTGACCATGTTTAGATATTCATGATAAATAATGAATGAATATTTACTGAATAGAAAATCAAGATAATGTCAATGATTATCCTCTATACACATTAAAAACAATTAAAACTCTAGGAGCTCATCAACATACTTAGATAACTCTTTAATAATAATAATAAAAAACGAGTACATATTAATTTGAGTGTTATAACAAATTGCAGGCAAAATGGTAATGATCTATATATATTGACAAACTATATATTTTCTTAAGAGAACATTAATTAGGAAGGTAATTGAAAGCATTGTATAATAAAAATATCTATTTCATACAACTAACATTGTGTTAGGCTATAAACTATAACTTAGCCTTATGAGTTCTTTACTTCAAGAAACGTGTTCTTGATTGATGGGACCGAGTATATAATTTTTTAATCAAGCGCAGTGGATACAATGTGATAAGAGAATTCGAGATTAAAGAGAGAAGAAACCGGGGTGAAAAGAGAATACTACTAGAATACACCTATTAGTCCAAGAAAGAGGTTATAGGCCGAGAGAATAACTTAGAGTAACAATTTTCACAAGTTTCAATTCATAGCCCAAAAAGTGGGGTGGGCATCAGCATTTAAAGCGGCTGAATTACCCAAGAGTGATCGGTTACAAACTTGTTACAACAACTTGTAAAACTAACAGAATTCGGTTTAAGAGAAATATAAGAGAAGGGAAACAAAACAGAATTATTAAGCAAAAGACATAAACTGACCCATATGCACACTAGGGCCGAGAAAATGGTGCTGCAAATATTTTAGAACCGAGGCTTTGGTGAGCAGACCCTAACACCATGCTACAGTTTTTTAACATTCAAAATGGATAAGAAAAAGTTTAGCTCACTGGACTAGAAAAATATGTATAAATTTGATATTTAGCTGTCAAATGGATGAATATGAAAATAAATAGTGTTAATACAATTCAGATAAGAATAAAATATGACAGGGAAATGGTTGAGAAAGAAAAATGAATCTTCTTGTAATGAAAGTTCAATTTTGCTAACATTGTTATTTATAAAAACAACACTATACGATGACATGACTATGTGTTTGGTAAAAATTATGCAATTAGAAATCCATTAATAACAATATTTTCTAATAATTTCAACAAGAGAATACAAAATTATGATAATAAAAGTTCAAAACGCTTGAGATTTATATGAGTAGAGTGAGTAGTTTTGCAAAGTTGAACAAAAATTGATTTGCAATCTTCTTATAATTGCGGTTGATTTGTAATTCTCCATTTTATGTGCAGAATGTTTAGGAAAGACCAAAAGAGTAATAAAAATAGGCTTAATATTTAATACTATGGCATGCTGATCAACCGAGGAAGCAAAAGGTATGTTTTCTTATACATAACCTATACTTTTCGTGTTATATGTATGTATGCTCTAATATTTTCTTACAGGATAAAACTCATTTTAATAATTCATTAAATAGAGAAATATCCCAACTTAATGATGAAAACCCATAAAAAGAACAGTTTAGTTTAAGTTATAATATAATTGATTAGTATAAATTATTTGAATATTACTAGATCAACATGAACCAATAAAAAAATAGACTTTTTCTGTGTTTTCAGGTGTGACGTTTGAATTCTCTTGACTTATAATTTACTCACATTTTTATTTATTGACTTTTTATTAAAAAAACTTGATCATCAATGTACTTTTTAAAAGTATTAAAATTTATCATTGTTAACACGAATGCAATATTTGGATGATATTTATGCCATGTGGAAGGTTTATTAAGAGCATTCGTTTTTATTGTGGGTGATGGAAGTTCGATTCGATTCTGGGACGACACTTGGTGTGGTGGTAAGTGTTTTGCGAAGGTTTTCCCCGAGCTTAATACTATTTCTATTTGTAGAAATTAATCGGTCAAAGATATGTTTGACATTCGGTCTAGTAGTTTTTCTAACTGTATTAGAAATATGCATTATCTTTCTCATTTCACACTCTCTGTTCAATCTATGATGCCATTTTCATTACAATTGTTTCTATATTATTTCATAATAGTTTACAATGAAATTCTAGGGAGACTATATATATTACCCTAAAAAGAATTTCTCTACATGCATTTTCTGTTGTGTCGTGTTTTAACAAACACATTTGAAAAATATAGTTTTCAATTTATCTTGAGTTGAGACTACACTAAAAGAGTCATGGCTAGTGGGACAATGTAGCACTGCAATACAATACTCTCATTCTCCACCATCCTGTGCATTAGGCATTTCAACTAGTCATGTCACTAGAATCCATTCAATTTGTTACATCATTGATAGACTTTGACATCATTGGAGTCGCTCCATTCTAATAAATTTGTTTCCGTTACAGTTACATTTACTACCGCATCTAGTTCCCCTAATCATCTCTAAACTGAGATTTTGAGGCCTCTACCACAACAATATTCTTATCCTAGGTCGAATGTTTAATATGCCCTCCATCTATGTCAAAAAGACCAAACTTCCCATTATGTTTCCCTCCAACTGGAACTCCAATTGCTACATACGATTGAGCAGCCAAAAGTTGAGCAGAGTGGAGATCGCAAAAACTGTCACACACAAAGAGCCTCCAATTCGACCAACATTTAATTTTGTTTTCTCACCATTTTCTTCAATCCAATGCCAACCTTAGCGACCTGGTTTCTATATCTATCCCAAAATAGTTCCTCCATAATCATTCAACAAGATACCAAAATAGGGCCAAAAGTTATTGTATATGTGTTGTGATCATTGATCTGGACGGCGTGTTGAGTTATGGAGCCTACACTTATAATAAACTCTACATTGTTAATTAGAGTTTATTGGGTTTTCTTTTTTTTTGGTTTCAGCTTGGGCCTGACCAAAGTTATTTAGGTTTATTACCTGAATGTTTACCCTATAAATATGTGATTATTAAGGGTTTACATTATGTAGACAGAATTCTAGAGAGATAAAATGTGAGGCAAAAACTCCGTATTCCTTCTTCTTCTTCATAGTAAATATGGTGGTGGCTGAAGTGGATGTAACTCAATTTGAGTGAACCACTATAAATCTGTGTGTTCTTGTGTTCTTCTTTCTTTTGTTTTTACAGATTGTTTTCAGGCTGGTAGGATTTGGGAGATACAAATCCTAACCACTAGTATCAGAGCAGCTAGGCTAGATCTGAGCATTGGAAACAATGGCAAGTGAGAACAGTATAGGACATGAGATTGGAAGATTTGATGGGACAGATTATGCCTTCTGGAGAATGCAGATTGAAGATTATCTCTATGGAAAGAAGCTTCATGTTCCTTTGAGTGAGAAACCAGAGAAGATGGATGAAGCTGAATGGAAACTCCTTGATAGACAGGTTTTGGGAGTTGTCCGATTGACGCTAGCCAAAACGGTTGGTCACAATGTAGCAAAGGAGAAGACCACCATGGGTCTGATGAAAGCTCTTTCTGATATGTATGAGAAACTATCTGCTAACAACAAGGTACACTTAATGAAAAGACTCTTTTACTTAAGAATGGTTGATGGTACATCTGTCACTACTCATTTGAATGAATTCAATACAATTGTGAATCAATTGCTATATGTTGAGATTGATTTTGGGGATGAAGTTAGTGCCCTGATTTTGTTAGCATCTCTACCAAATAGTTGGGAACCTATGAGGGCAACAATTAGTAATTCAGTTGGAAATGCTAAACTGAAATTTGTTGAAGTTAGAGATTGTATTCTTGCTGAAGAGGTTCATAAAATTGATTCTGGTGAAACATTCAAAGGTTCTGCTCTGAATGTGGAAAACAGGGGAAAAGGTAATGATAGAAATTTCAACCGAGGTAAGAGCAGATCTATGTCAAGGAGCAGGAGGAGTCAGTCCAAGTCTGGGCGGACATTTGAGTGCTGGAATTGTGGCAAACATGGTCATTTAAAGAGGAACTGCAAAGCACCGAAGAAAAATGGTGATGATAAAAATGATGCAGCCAACGTTGTTTCAGAATCTGTCACTGATGCGTTACTTCCGTCTGTTGATAGCCCGATAGATTCATGGGTTTTAGACTCAGGAGCGTCTTTCCATACCACTGTTCACAAAGAATTAATGGAGAATAATGTGGCTGGAAACTGTGGGAAAGTATATCTTGCAGATGGTGAGCCACTAGATATTGTTGGCATAGGTGACATCAAATTGAAGATGGCAAATGGTTCTGTTTGGAAGATTAATAAGGTGAGATACATTCCAGGTTTAATGCGTAATTTGATCTCTGTTAAACAACTTGATGAAGAAAGTCACAATTTTAGTTGTGGAAATGGTGCATGGAAGGTGACTAAAGGAGCAATTGTTGTTGCTCGAGGTCACAAAATTGAAACGTTATACACGACTTCAACTTGCAGAGAAACAGTTGCTGCTGTAGTTGATGACTCGAAGAACAATGAATTGTGGCATTGCAGGTTGGGCCATATGAGCGAAAAAGGGATGAAAATTCTTTTGAAGAATGGACAGATTCCAGAACTGAAGTCTGTTGAACATCAGTTATGTGAAAATTGCATTCTTGGAAAACAGAAACGGGTGAGTTTCTTAAAGATTGGGAAGGAGCTCAAGAAAGAAAGACTAGAGTTGGTACACACTGATGTGTGGGGACCTGCACCTGTTTCTTCTATTGGCGGATCATACTACTATGTGACTTTTATAGATGATTCAACAAGAAAAGTATGAGTTTACTTTATGAAGCACAAGTCTGAAGTATTTGCTATTTTCAAGAAGTGGAAGGCTTTGGTTGAAAATGAAACAAATCAGAAAGTTAAGTGCTTGAGATCCGACAATGGAGGTGAATATATCAATCTAGATTTCAAAGAATATTGTGCTGTGAATGGGATCAGTATGGTGAAGACTGTTCCCCGAACGCCTCAAGAGAATGGAGTAGCTGAACGAATGAATCGAACATTGAACGAGCATGCTAGAAGCATGAGATTGCATGCAGGGCTGCCTAAAACCTTCTGGGCAGAAGCTATTAATACTGTTGTCTATTTGATAAACAGGGGACCCTCTGTTCCTCTTGAATTCTGAATTCCTGAAGAAACTTGGAGCAATAAAAAGGTAAATCTTTCTTATTTGAAAGTGTTTGGTTGTTTATCATGTGTTCATATTTATGAATGTGATAGGAGCAAGCTTGATCCAAAGTCTAATAAATGTTTTTTCATTGGTTATGGTGATATCGAGTTTGGTTATCGTTTCTGGGATAATCAAAATTAGAAGATCATTCGTAGCAGAAATGTTATCTTCAATGAACAAGTTCTCTACAAAGATTGTGTTGGGAAGACATCAGATGGTGATTCCAAGTTGGAAGAGACTGGTACAGTCGATTTGAGACAATTTTCAGCTGAATATATACTGGTTGTCGAAGAAGAACAATGTGTTGTTGAAGATGAAATCGTTGAGAACGTGGCCCCAGAGGTAAATCAGCAAACACCGGTTATACAGTTGAGAAGATCATCAAGGAATCGAAAACCATTTGAGAGGTGGTCTCCATCTTTGAACTATATCTTGTTGACAGATAGAGGTGAACCTGAATGTTATGAGGAAGCAATACAATCTGATGAATCGATTAAGTGGGAGTCTGCTATGAAAAATGAGATAGACTCTTTGATGTTGAATCAGACTTGAGAGCTCACTGAGCTACCAAAGGGAAAGAAAACACTTCACAACAAATGGATCTTCAGGATTAAAGAAGAACATGATAAAACCATGAAGTACAAGGCAAGGTTGGTTGTGAAAGGATTTTAACAGAAAGAAGGTATTGACTACAATGAAATCTTCTTTCCAGTAGTTAAATTGATGACAATTAGAACTATTTTGAGTTTGGTTGTGAAAGAAGACCTTCATCTTCAACAAATTGATGTCAAAACTGCTTTTCTTCATGGTGATCTAGATGAAGAAATTTATATGCGACAACCAGAAGGATTTGAAATCAAAGGAAAAGATGAGCTTGTGTGTAAACTTCAGAAGAGTCTGTATGGTTTGAAACAGGCTCCAAGGCAATGGTACAAGAAGTTTGATAGCTTCATGAAAAGTAACAATTTTTTGAGGTGTGAAGCTAATCATTGCTGCTATATCAAGAGGTTTGATAAATCGTACATTATTCTTCTTCTCTACGTTGATGACGTGTTGATTGCTGGAGCAAGCTTGTATGAGATTAACAAGCTTAAGAAAGAGTTGTCTGAAAAGTTTGAAATGAAGGATTTGGGTGCTGCAAAACAAATCCTTGGGATGAGAATTTTCAGGGATGAAAAAGTTCTCAATCTTTCACTAGAAGAATATGTGAAGAAAGTTCTTAGCTGGTTCAACTTGTATGATGCAAAACCAGTTACTACCCCTTTAGCTAGTCACTTCAAACTATCTAAAGATCAATCGCCTTCAACAGAGGAGGAAAAAAATTACATGGCCACTGTTCTGTATGCCTCTGCCATTGGTTGTATTATGTATGCGATGGTTTGTACAAGACCAGACATAGCACATGCAGTGGGAGTTGTTAGCAGATTCATGAGCAACCCGGGTAGACAACATTGGGAAGCAGTAGAGTGGATACTACGATACTTAAGAGGAAGTACGGGTCTCGCTTTGTGTTTTCGAAAGTCTAATATGGATTTGGAAGGATATGTTGATGCTGACAATGGTGGTGATGTTGATAGTAGGAAGAGTACAACAGGGTATATTTATACTCAAGGAGGTACTGCAATCAGTTGGGTTTCAAAATTGCAGAAGATTGTTGCTCTTTCTAGTTGTGAGGCAGACTATGTTGCTGTGACAGAAACTGCTAAGGAAATGATGTGGTTACAACCCTTTTTGCTAGAATTGGGTCAAGACTACGAGGGAAGTGTGTTGCAATGCGACATTCAGAGTGCCATTCATTTGGCAAAGAATCATATTTATCATGGTAGGACGAAGCATATACAAGTTCGTTATCATTTCATCCGATCAGCTTTAGAAGATGGAGTATTAGCTCTTGAGAAGATTCCCGGGAGTGAGAATCCAGCTGATATGTTGACGAAAGCTGTGACAAATGAGAAACTGAAGTTGTGTGCAACTTCAGTTGGTCTTCTTCGTTAAGACACCGAATGGAAAGCCACTACCGATCGAAAGATGACAAAGTTAGTCTCCAAGTGGGAGATTGTTGAATTATGGAGCCTACACTTATAATAAACTCTACATTGTTAATTAGAGTTTATTGAGTTTTCTTTTTTTGTTTTGTTTTGGGCTTGGGCCTGACCAAAGTTATTTAGGTTTATTACCTGAATGTTTACCCTATAAATATGTGATTATTAAGGGTTTACATTATGTAGACAGAATTCTAGAGAGATAAAGTGTGAGACAAAAACTTTGTATTCCTTCTTCTTCTTCATAGTAAATCTGGTGGTGGCTGAAGTGGATGTAGCTCAATTTGAGTGAACCACTATAAATTTGTGTGTTCTTGTGTTCTTCCTTCTTGTATTTTTACAGATTGTTTTTAGGCTGGTAGGATTTGGGAGATACAAATCCTAACACGACGATGTCACCTTTGTAGCATCATGTAACTCCGGTTAGGGGAGAGCATTGGGTGGTTTAATTCGAAATCCAATCCAATCTGAATCTTAAATACTAATTCGGATTGGATATTTCGGATTGAACTGAGATCGGATCGGATTGAGTTCGGATTGAACTAAATCGGATTGAATTAGGATTATCCAAATTATTCAAACTTTCTAAATAAAAATATATTTTTTAATTAATCTTCTTTAAATTAAATTTTATCTCAATATAATATATATTTTACTTATCATCACTTGACAACAATATTTTTTATTATTTTTATTTTTTTTATTATTATTTTTATTATTTTTTCAGATTCAAATTTAATAATAATAAAAAATTCGAATTTAAAAAAAAATTAATTTTTTTTTTGATTAATTTCAAGCTATATATATAAATATTTTTTAGTTTGGATTATCCAAACCATTTTTAATCCAATCCGTATCCGATTCGTATTAATTATTAAATGGTTTGAATTACGGATTGGATAAACTTAGTTTGGATTTAATATGGATCGGACAAAACGGATTGGTTTTACCCATTTGCTCACCCCTAGCTCCGGTACAGCCCAAACATCTCCGGTCCTAAAAAAACCGCATCAACAACAAATGAATTAGCATCGGCTGAAGCAACGACTTCCAGTTTAAGAGTAACCACCACCATGTTTGTATTTGTTGGCTCGAACTTCCAACCGCCTTCTTTTTTCTCATTGTTGTAGGACAAAGCTGGCAATAAAGGAGACTCTAACCTGATGTTGGGAGGGAGTGACACACGATGGAGAGACCTCTTATTGTTTTTTGGCATGAATCACACTATATTCTCTTAAGGGCGGTTTAAGTTTAGGTTATTTAAATAACCAAAATTAATCAAATTTTTTATTATGTCAATCTACCTCTCGTCTAACATATTAAGAGGTGTTAATCGATTCGGTTTTTGAATTATTCGAATTATTTGGTTTGAGTTTTTCTAACTTCTTAATCAATTCAAAACATAACCAAATTAAATAAATTTTAATAAAATCGAACTGAATTTTAATATTTTAATATATTATATAATAAATTATATATAATCATTTAATTATGTGTAATAACTTATATGATATATAATTAAAATAATTAATAAAAAAATAAATTAGGTTTTTGTTTGATTTTCAAGTTGAACCCCAACTCAAAAATCAAATAAAAATCGCATTTGAATTCGAATTGATTTAAATTTCGATTCGAAAACTGAGAATAAAATTCGAATTCGGTTGGATATTTAGTTCAAAACAAATATTGAACACCCTAATCACGTCGTTCAATTTATTAACAAAATATTAAAATACCCTATGTTGTAAAATATTATTATATATTAAATTTTTTACCAAAAAAATCTCCACCTCTTCAAAATCATTACTTTTAAAATAACTAGCTTATTTTAAAAAATCATCTAACCAATTCATTTAAAATTATATATTTTTATATCTATAATGATTTTAATTATTTAATAACCAAATTCGAGGGTGCATTCTTATACATTCGTTTACACCTTTAGGCATAAGCTCTTAGGTTTTTTATCACCAATATTTGTGTTACTCAAGTGGACATTTCCTCCCTGGATAAACCCTTAGGTTTTTTCACCAATATTTCTTAAGTCAACATTCGCTAGACCACCTATGATTGTTGAAATAGTTTTATAATTTTGTGTATGTATATATATTTTGTAAGTTAGATTTTGAATAATTATATAAATTATCAACTGGGGTCTAATATTACTTATTATTGTATACTTATTTGAAAAAAATTAAAATATTAAAAAAATCAACTAAGCAATTCATGTAAGTTTTTATCTCTATAATGATTTTGATGATTTAATAATCAAATTCGAGGGCACATTCTTAAACATTCCTGGGAATAATCCTAAGCCCTAAATCACCCTCCATTGACGAACACTTAGGCTTTCTCTCCAATTTTTTTTACTCTAAGCGGTATTCCCTCAATGGACGGACCCTTAGGTTTTTATCACCAATGTTTGCATTACTCAAGCAACATATCTTTCATAGACGAATCCTTAGATTTTTTCATTAATGTTTGTGTTACTCAAGACAACACTCTCACCACCAATGTTCACGCACTCACATATAATAATTACTTCTTTTTGAGGGATTCAAACTTTAGTCTCTAGTATAAAATATAACACTTTAATCGATAGATTAATTATAATTGTTGAAATAATTTTATAATTTTGTGTATGTATATATATATATTTTTTATAAGTTAGATTTTGAATAACTATAAATAATTATATCTCTTATACTAATATTAAATGCACATCTTTCTATTAATAATGATATAACATTATATATTAAAAATTATTAAATTTATTATCATAATTTTTTTCAATATATTATATAAATATATAAATAAAAATATTTTTATTTTTTCCTCATTATATATATATATATATATATATATATATATATATATATATATATATATATATATATCTTATACTAATTAAGAATATCTTTTACTTAATTTATTTTCAATATATAATAATTATATAATGTTTATTTATATCATTTTTTCCTAACTAAGTCGAAATAATTACATTATCGTGTTTTGACTGATAATCCACGTGAAGTGACCATGCTCAAAATAAATATGTGCTCAAAATAAATATGGGGGTTGTTCTCACCAAAATAATGATTGCTAAGATAATTTTAACTCACATAGTTATCTCTTTGAATGCATTAATATAATGAGTTATAACACAAATGACATTCATTATATTTCATCTAATAATATAATCACACAATTCTATAAATAAATTGAAAAGCTTCAAAATATATTGACAAAGTCATTTTAGCAAATTAAATATCTATATAAGAAACCGTTAAGTGCCTTATTTCATTTTATAGTTTCTACACAATAAATTAGAAATATTCAAACATACATAATTAAAATCAATTAACGGATCTCATTCATCTCATATTTTTTTACACAAGAAATTGGAATGATTTCAATATCAATGACAAGAGTTATTTTAACAAGTCTAATTTCTATAAATAAATCACTGATTGTCTCACTCATCTCATAATTTCTACACAAGAAAATAGAATAGTTTCAACATCAATGAGTAAAGTCATTTTAACTAGTCTGATTTTTATTAAGAAATCATCGACTATCCATTCATCTCTTAATTTCTACACAAGAAATTCGAATAGTTCCAACATAAATGACTATAGTCATTTTATAACACATCAAATTTATAAAAGAAATCATGGGCTAAAATGATATTCAAACTAGGGACATTTTTCCTTGCATCCTTGCGTCTGAACTTCAAACCACTGCATCAGTGCGCTCTTTCATTCTTATACTATTGTTTACGACCTAGGAACATACATTTTTTCCTTTTGACTTATACTCTATAAAAAAAATATAACTTCGTATCATAATCAAAAGATAAATATATAAAACAATCTATATATACATATATAAATTGAATATATTTCCTTAGTTAATAATTAACCTATCACATTCTTAACTTATAAAATTAAGCTTTAAGATTATAAGAACAAATTTGTTAATAATAAATATATATATATATATATATATATATATATATATATATATATATATATAATAAAGACTTATCTTTATTTATTGATTTTTTTTATTCCTTAAGATAAACAACTTCAACTTGTTGAAATGAGTCATCATTATTTTTGCAACATCGCAACTCTAATTTCTGAAAACCAAACACAAAGATTTTTATGGTGCAATCTCTTAAATATCTTTGCACAAAGAACCTATTTTAAAATTGTTATAAATCTGTCTTTAATTTAAAGAAAAATATATATACAACCGGTAGTGAAGATCGGTCAACCGACAAAATACAACCAGTAGTGAAGATCGGTCAACCGACACTTAATGCACATGAAGTGAAGATCCATTGCATTTTAATATAAGTGTGATGAAAAACTTTTAAGAAGTAGAGGTATGCTGAAGAAAGTCAGATTGCCATTTTAGTATAAGTCTGAAGACTGCCTAGGAGCAGATGTAGTAGAGGCAGACTGTCAACATGTCCTATGAAACAAATTTGACCGTTACAAGTATCCGTTGAAGATATATGACACAGAGAAGAACGGAGTCCAACTAAAATACACAGAGATAGATAGATACAGACACATAGACAAATAGATACAGACAGAGAGACAAATACATATATATATATATATATATAACTTGAATTTCAATCTCCTCTTGTCTGCATCTTATTTATATCATTCAAGCCTTCAAAATCAGAGTGTGTTAGTATTACAATATTCTGTGTGAGTAGTGAGACTTTGTAAGTTGACAGAAGTTTTTTGTTCAATAAAGTGCTATTGTTGAGAGATCAATAAAGAGCAGTAAATCAGTCTCATGTCTTAGACGTAAGCGTTGTAAAGTGTTTGAATATTTTGAGTGAATATCTTTCGCAAGGTTTGAGAAGAAGGGGTGACGTATGAGAGTTTGCTCCGAACATCCATAAAATATTGTGTCTTGTGCTCTTTTCTCTCTGCATCTTCCAAACCGATCCTTCTCCATTTTAGTCTCTCTTATTTCTGTCCAAGTTGTGTGTGTTGCTTCAAGCTGAAACAAACTACTTCCGCACTTGAAATCGGTTCAAGAGTTTGTGACAACTTGTGTAATGTTGAGATTGGTATTAATCAGACACCATTTCATCTAAGATCATGTGGCACAGAAGCACATCCGGCTAGAATACGTGTCAACAGATCAACAAGTGGCCGACATATTCACCAAGGCACTCCAAGAGACTAAGTTTTCCTACTTTAAAAATATTTTGGGTCTTCTAGACCTTAACTAAATTTTCTAAAAACATGGCATGCATAAATTTAGGGAGAACATCTTTCTCTTAAAAATACTTTTATTGCATTTGTCTTTATAAAATATCATGCATTAATTTAGGGAGAAACTTTCTCTATAAAATCATTTTTATCGCATGTACCTTGCATAAGTTTATAGGGAAATGAGTTAGTAAATAAACCAGACAAAAATAATCGGACGGTTTTTTCGATTGGAACCGATCAGATCATTCGACCGAAACTTTATAGATCAGACCGAAACTGCTTAAGTAACTTGAGATTTAAACCGGTCAGTTATTTACACTTTGTGAACAAAATACCGCTCGGTCAGTCTTCTCTATAAACGGGAGCGGTTTTTCTAAAACAAATAACCGGCTTCTTAAATACAAGATATGCGGACAACACATCTATTTGGTTATTTACATAAAAATTTTAGTATTCTCATATTCAGACCAAAATGGGACATCTGTCTTATTTTGTCATTATCTGTCCTTATACCTTTCCCACTAATACATTATAAAGGTGTATTTCGAAATATTTAGAGGAAACATTTTTTTTTAATAAATATTTTTGAAATGTCCCCAAATATCGAATAACATGAAGACACGTGTCTTTTATAGTTAAAATTATAACTGATATTCATTACTATGATATATTAATATATTTGTTACAGGATTCTTATGCTTAATGAAGTAAATAATGATAAGTTTCCTTGGGAATATACTTTTAAAATGGTGTCTTATGTCTTTTAATCATAGCCTATGGGAAACACGCTTCATTAATATGATGGTTTGTCTTCGTTTGCATTAAGTGCGGTTTGAAACATGTTTGTTCAATCCTTTAAAACCATTTTACATGCCAAAAATTTTGCTTCACGTTTTTCTTTATTTTTTTCCTAAACCTTAAAACTTCGATTGCTTTGTCTTCTCTCTAGAAAAACTCCTTAATCTTCTTCAGTTCTTCTAGATTCTTGCAATGGCTAAAGAAAATTCTTTCTCTAGCAACATGATACAGGTGGACTTTGAATCCATATACAACTTTAGGCTACCGGAGATGGAGGTCGTTTTCCGATCTCTTGAGGCCTTCGGCCTCAGAAAGTTCCTAGGGGGTCCCTTTATTAGCTACGATGAGAAAGTACGAGCCTTCTTTGAATCTTCAAAGTTCATAAGAGATTCCATTTAGGCAAAGGTGAAGGGAACATATATTATACTATCATAAGCCATGTCCGTTGAGATTCTAGGGCTCCCGACAAAGGGTCTAGACTTTTCTACATAGATTTCTTCAGATATATTAATTGAGATTCAAACCTATTTTTCCGATCTTGATGGTCCCATCAGCTGCAGCGGGAAGAAGAAGCATCTAAAATGTGAGTATTGTATTCTACTTCAAGGGAGGGGGAGCTTTTGACGCAATCACTCAATTCAAGTTTAAATGATGACTGCGATAATAAGAGAAGTAGCCGTGAACTGGGGATCTGTTCTATTCAACATTCTCTGCTAGATGGTTCTTCCTTACAACAGAAGAAGTCTGGGATTTTCAGTCCAAATTGGCTGGATCTTGAAGCATATGAGAGTGCACACCAGTCCGAGTACTCCTCTAAATCCCAATAAGGTCTTGTCTTCCATCTCGATTGCAAGATATATTACCAAAACGAAGAAAGGAAAAGAGTCTAACTCTGAGGCCTCTAGACAATAGTCAAGCGGTGGTAAATTGGTAGGCGGTAAATCACCGAGCGGATCTAAACGTATTAATACTTCCAGTCGCGCAACATCTGCCAAGACATTTAAACCATCTAGAGTTGAATCGACTTCGAGCTCCAACAACATTATTAAAGACAAACCTAGAGAATCTAGAGAAATCAATTCATCTCATAAGAGGACTAGGTTTGAAGTAAATATCACCGCTCCTCCGCTTTTTGTTGCCTCTCCTTCATCGCTAGAAGGTTCTTTAGCAGAATCAGTCCAAGCGCAGGTTGCGGTGCCTATTGATATTCCGTTTAAACCTACGGATGTAGAGGTTCAAAGGGTAGTCACTACTGTTCCAACCGATACGATCTACATTCTTATTGTCGATCGGTCGGATGTTCATCTAGTCGATCAGAAAGAGGACGCAGCAGCCGACCAACTTGATGCTATTTTTGTTATCCAACAGGAGGTTCTACCTGTGGTTGAGGTCTCCTCAATAGGTAAGAATGTTGATAATATTTTAAGTTGTACGCAACAGGTGGCCGAGGTAGCCATTGGTCAAGAGTTAATCCTTATCCTTCCACTCAGCAAGAGGTTTTACCCTCTTCGGCTGCTATCGATGTGGAAGAGGAAGCTATCACAAGTGCTGGAATTGTGGGGTGTTCTTCAGTAGTTACTATCTCAAAAGGAATTTCCTCATTTGCCTAGATGAGACAAGCCAGAGGGATCGTGATTAGGGACCATGTAGAGGATCCGGAACTTGTTGAAGTTGTAGGGACGGGGAAAGGCATTGGTGAGTTAACGCCCGATCCTCCTTATGATATCACTCCTGAAGCTCAAGCCTCCATTAATCTAATAATCGAAGAAGTTGAAGCTGCTACCAATGTCAAAATAGATCTATTTAATATTTGGCACATCGCGGGACTATGCATAAGCATAAGTGAAGTACTCCCAAATGTTGTAGAAGATGAGAAATGGAATGAACTGCTGAAACTGGAAAATGTAATCTTTTCCTTGACCAAAACAAAAGTGTTTCACGAAGCTCTCAAGATAAGATAACTAGTGGAAGCCTATACGAGAGTTCGTGCCCTTTTTCCATTCTATATCAGTTGTAGAAGGAATATCAATTCGTTTGTTGTTACTACGAAAACTGATTTAAAGGTGATAAACCATCTTAGTGGACTAATGAAGGAGTATTGTTCAACCACTCTTATATTCATGTATGGCACATAATCCTCCAGTTTAGATGAATCTCGGGTTCCTACTCCTCGAACAAATTTAAACTATTATCATGAGGACGAGCCAATGGATTTCTTTGACGAAATGTCACCCCCTGAAGGTAAGATTCGTTTTATCTTTAGAGCTAAACAGATCTTCGAGAGAGGTGAAGAAATGTCGAAGGAGTATCTAATCGAACAGGTGAACTCTTCTGCAGAGGAACGACGTTTTCAAATATTTCACATGGATGATCATTCGCGGCCATCTATTAAAGAGAAGTTTCCCTTTTCTAAGGAAGAGATAGAGCGTTATTGGGCCTCTGTACGGGAAGAGGGGTTATTATCTAATGAAAAAGTATCAACAAGTGTTACTCTTTCTGAGTCCTAAGAAAGTGAGAAAGAAGTTGAGGGAAATCAAATCTGTTCAAAACCATCGTCCGCAGTTGAC
Organism: Impatiens glandulifera; assembly: GCF_907164915.1. Classification (NCBI taxonomy): domain Eukaryota; kingdom Viridiplantae; phylum Streptophyta; class Magnoliopsida; order Ericales; family Balsaminaceae; genus Impatiens; species Impatiens glandulifera. The sequence continues at coordinate 19,183,511 of NC_061865.1, read as the reverse complement.
GAAGTTCCCTCCTCTTCTCCTCAAATTGAAAATACTTCCCGACATGGGTTGAATCATCTTCTCCAGAAGAGAAGGCGGCTAAGGAGAAGGAGTCTAAAGCTCAAAAATCCAAGAAGCCAACTCTTGCTAACTCTTTTCCTGGTATGTCTATCAACTCCAAAGAAATTTTGGGTTGTATCCGTAAACTGAGCAATGAGGTTCTTGGAGATGAGGTCGGTTCTCAAGAAATAATTTATGTACCTCATCCTCAATGTCTAACCCGGAACGCAGAACCAGAATTATCCATTCAGTTCAGTTCTCGTCTTGCCCCTCTTAGTTTTATCCATGTTGGCTCTCACCTCTCTGTCCCTTCTCATTCTGAAAAGGAGTCTCCAAGAATAGTGGACATCCGCCAAATCGTCATGGAGCCTCTGGCTCCGTGGCAGGAGACCTTACAATCCTTTCACTCAAGGTTGCAACACATAGAGAGATTGTCTGCATCATCTTCGGCTGTGCATGTTGAGCTAGCTATGGCTCATAGGATAATAGACGGAAATGTTGTGGGTAACACGCAAGAGTTATTGTGATGAGACAACAACTATCCTAGATGGGATGGAATCTCTTTTTGGCACGAATCTCACTCTTCATGGAGAGACTAAATCTTCAGTTGACCTTTTTTCTTCTCAAATGATGGAAATCGCTAAATCTCTAAAAGCTGTTGAATTGGAGAAAATGGAAGAAGCTAATGCAGCTGCGCGTAGATTTTAAGATGAGGAGAATGTAGCTATTGAGGCTGCTGAACAATCTGCTGAAGTTGATGATCCTGACGATATTACTTTGCAAGAAATGACAAACCGGGGGAATTCTTACCCTCGTAGCTCTCGTTCCAGACGCAAGTTGACTCGAAGCGGTCATAACATCCCTCCACCTGATCATGATCCACAAAGAGGAAGACAGAATCAACGAGGAAGAGGACGTGGATGTGACTCTGGTGATCATGACCCTAGAAGTTTCATTGCTAAAGTCATGGGGGATATTGACGAAAGAACTAAAAAGGATCCTAAAATTCTGTAATTTCTGCCCTTTTATTTATGAACTCCTTGAACTGATATTGTTGAATTTATGTTCTTGACTAATTTTATTTTTTGACTTCATTATCAAACAGGGAAAATTGACTGATACATGTTTATGATATAATCAATTACTTGTTTTGATCATTTTTATGATAAAAAATCAAAAAGGGAGAAATTGCTAGATATATGGCATTGACTTGATAATTTATTCTAAACAATTAAAGAGGGAGAAATTGTTATATTAAAGTCGCTAATTATCTTAGGATAATTAATCAACGTTATAAAATTACCGGGTTTTGATAATTTAGTTTAAATAATCAAAAAGAGAGAAATTGTTAGATTAAATTAATCTAGGACATTTAATATAATGAATTTATTGGGTTTTGATAATTTAACTTAAATAATAAAAAAAAAAGAAATTGTTAGGTTAAAGTCTTTTATTAATTTTAAGTGTATCAATAAGACTGATTTGTGTTAAATTGATTCTATGTAGGTTCAAAGTGAAGAAAATCGAAATGGGAATCAAGTCCAATAGTAAATTAAATTCAGTATTTGGTCAACTTCGGTTTCTGGATAAGCGCTTCCGATATTTTGATTCACTTCGATTTCTAGAGAAACGCTTCCGGTATTATGTTCACTTCGGTTTTTGGAGAAGCGCTTCCGGTATTATGTTCACTTCGTTTTTGGAGAAGATCTTTTGGTATTATGTTCACTTCGTTTTTAAAAAAGCGCTTTCGGTATTTAGATTCACTTCGGTTTTTGGAGAAGCGCTTCCGGTATTATGTTCACTTCGTTTTTGGAGAAGCGCTTCTGGTATTATGTTCACTTCGGTTTTTAAAGAAGCGTTTTCAGTATTTTGATTCACTTCGGTTTTTGGAGAAGTGTTTCCGGTATTATGTTCACTTCGGTTTTTGGAGAAGTGCTTCCGGTATTTTGTTCGACTTCGGTTTTTAGAGAAGCGCTTCCAGTATTTTGATCGGCTTGGATTTTGAGAAGCGCGTCCGGTATTATGTTCACTTCTGTTTTTGGAGAAACGCTTCCAGTATTTTTTTCCACTTCGGTTTTTAGATAAGCACTTCCGGTATTATGTTCACTTTGGTTTTTAGAGAGGCGCTTCTGGTATTTTGATTCACTTCGGTTTTGGGAGAAGCGCATCTGGTATTATGTTCACTTTGGTTTTTGGAGAAGCGCTTCCGGTATTTTGATTCACTTTGGTTTTTGGAGAAGCGCTTCCGGTATTATGTTCACTTCGGTTTTTGGAGAAGCGCTTCCAGTATTTTGATGAACTTCGATTTCTGGAGAAGTTCTTGTGAAGAGTTTGTGAAGACTTGTGAAGAATAGAAATAGATATTATCTTCTAACATAGATAATATCAAAGTGTATGTCGACGCGGTTAACAATACTTGGTCAACCCCTGCTATTGTTGACTCCTTTCTAACATAAGTATTATGCATATTGTGTAAAAATATCAGTCAATTTGAATTAATATCCAATGCAATATTGACAATCTACCAAGATGTGATAGACGATTATAAAATTTGTCATTCATGTCCTCTAGAAAAACATATTAAGCTTGTCTTTTTTTCAAATTCATTTACTCTTATGTCATTTGAGATTATTCACACTAATTTATGTACATATCTTGTTTTGAGTTTTTCTGATTATCGATATACATTATTATTAGATAATTATTTTATGTTTTTTGAACATTTCCTTTTTCCAATATATGTGATGCATATTCTACGTTCTTAAATTTTATAACGTTTATTCGCACTCATTTTGAAAGAAACATAAAAAAAACATTCATTGTGATAATGATAAATAATTTAATAACAATCCTTTTTAGGAATTTTGTAAACATCATTGTCTTTCTTTTCGTTTTTCATGCCCTCACACATCACCTCAAAATGGAAAAGAAAAATTAAAAATTTCTACACTTCTTCACCTCCATCATTTTGCCATCATGCATTATATTACAAATGACAACTTACCTCGGGAATATTCTTCCCCCAAAAATTATTAAATTATTAATCCCTCCTCATATTTTTTCTTTAAAATATACATCATATTCTCATCTCAGTTTTGAAGTTGCCCTAGATTGCCAAATATGTAGGGAACAAACACCCAATATTTTTTCACTAAATTAGATGATTTATATTTATATATATGACTAGATGAAGATATAATAATTAAAAAAAAAACATTTCTGCCTTAAAATGATTTGACAATATATATATATGCATAAATATGGTGAATATATTATAAATAAATAAAAAGAAAAAGAAAAAGGTAATAACGCGATTTCGATTACGCGTAACAAGTGAGGGAGTAACGACTGTTGGAGGAACACATCTGTTTACAGCTTCAGCTTTTATGGAATGAACCTGGAATCTTCTTTATCTTTCTTTCCCATTCTCAATGATCAACACAGCTAGGGAAATTTGATGGAGATAAAAATACTTCAATCATCATATCAATCAATATATTATAACAACCATCAATATCAATTCAATTCAATGGCTTCTTCTTCATCATCACTAATCATGCTCTTCTTGGTACTGAGCTTCGCTTTCGTAATTTTGAGTATAGATGTATGCAGCGCAAACTTCAACCAGAAGGTAGACATAACCTGGGGCGACGGCAGAGCAAAAATACTCAACAACGGAGACCTTCTGAGTCTCTCCCTTGATCAGCCCTCCGGCTCCGGTTTTCAGTCCAAGAATCAATACCTCTTCGGTAAAATCGATATGCAGATCAAACTCGTCTCCGGGAACTCCGCAGGCACCGTCACCGCCTACTACGTAAGTTAACAAACAAACAAACAAATCATCTCATGATCTTACAATGAATTGTAATTAAATATTGGGTGCAGTTGAAATCGCCTGGATCGACTTGGGACGAAATAGATTTCGAATTCTTGGGGAATCTGAGCGGCGACCCTTACATTCTTCACACCAATGTGTTCAGTCAAGGAAAAGGAAACAGAGAGCAACAATTCTACCTCTGGTTCGATCCAACAGCAGATTTCCACACCTATTCAATCTTATGGAACCCACAACGAATTATGTATGTAATAATGTAAATGTAATTCATTCATTCTTTCTATAACATATACTCATAATAATAATCTTATTGTTAATAACAACAGATTCTCAGTCGACGGGATACCCATTAGGGAATTCAAGAACGCAGAGTCCATCGGCGTTCCCTACTTAAAGAACCAGCCTATGAGGATCTATTCAAGCCTATGGAACGCCGATGATTGGGCAACCAGAGGTGGACTTGTCAAGACGGATTGGACCAACGCTCCGTTCACCGCCTCTTACCGCAATTTCAACGACGCCACCGCCTGCGTCTGGTCCGCTGCCGCCGGAAAGTCGTCTTGCACCGACTCGTCCTCTGTCTCAAGTGGCAATGCCTGGATGAATCAGCAGATGGACACGACCGGCCAAGAGAAGATGAGATGGGTGCAGAACAACTACATATAATTACTGCAATGACACCGAGAGGTTTCCTTTAGGGTTGCCGGCTGAATGTTCCTTATTAAGGGCATAACCGTAATCTTTATACACCACATTTTTTTTATTTCATTTTATTCTTTTGTTTAATTATATTCTTTTTTTCCTTTTTCCTGGTAGTAATTGAAATAATTATTTTATTCTTTTAGAAATTTATGATTCAATCTTCTTTTTTTATTTATAATTGAGGAATAAGTTATATTTTTTTTCTCATTATTGTTATTAGTAGTAGCATCATTGCATTTCAAAAGAATAACTATTTTAAAGAGAAGTTTAAAAAGAATTTAATGTCTTAATAATTATCCTAATCAATTTAAAAATTTGTAACAATAAATTTTGTTTATAATTTTTTGACATGCTAAATATGGTCATGGTCATGATTGGATTGAATGGTTCACTAAAAAGTCTTAACAGTTTTTTGAGTTGTATAATTTGAAGTTCAATATATATTTGTATGAAAGAGCTATCGTGATCAATTCAGATTTATTGTGGAGATAAGACCTCGATTAACTTCTGCGGATGATGCCTAATGGAGGGTTAAGTGTCTCAATATGGTTTTTCATGAGCCCGTTTAAATTGTCATTATAGGAATGTCATTATTAAGGATATGTTTAATTCTTGGACTAACGATTTTAACAGTCACATCAGATCATTCTAAGGTTTTGATCATGGTAGGCGTAAGGAGGTAAAACCGAACATATATGATGTTATGCGGTGGAAAAATATAGATTGTTTTCACGTGGGACATTCTTATAACTTGTATGCTCAACTTCGTAAAATTACTATTTGGAGAAATTTTGGGAGTCTAAAATTCATTTTAAGATTCCGTTTTTTGGTTGAAGTGTTATTCATAGTGGGACGAACGATATATGTATGAAAACAAACTTGTATTATGATTAGTCGTTGTCGGATATGCTTTATGGAGGTTGAATTGGCGTCTCGCCTTCTTCTACATTGTCGTAAGGTGGTGGGTAATTAGAGTCTTTTTAGAGCATGACTAGATTTTAGTTGGTGATGTCTGAGTCTCTCGGTAGTTGTTGGGAGGTTTGGATCAAGATGACAAATATAATAGGTCTGAATTTTTACTTGGAAAAATATTGGACGATCTAGGTCTATATTTGATATTAGTTTCATTGGCGTATAGGGAAATATGCATGATCGAACTCTTACATTGTTTTTTCATTATAACATCTTTCCTAAAAGAGTAATTTCCTCTCCAACTTCCATTTTCTTGTGCTTTTTGAAAAATGTCTAATCTATGTTGACTACATTATCCATTATGAATAAATTTTTCTCTTTTTTCTCATCGACTAAAATAATTTTGATTCAACTGAAACCATTGCATTGAGTTCTCTTGGGGTGTTCTAAATTCGAGCTAAAAGACACTATTCTAAATAGTTTGCAGATTCATCTTACTTGTACTATTTAGAGTTTTGAGTGTTAAAAATATGGATTTTAAGTTTTGTGAATACGTAATTACTGAAAGATGAACAATGGGCTCTACATTTTTTATGGAATTGATATTTATTATGGAGAATGGTATAACTGCGAGAAACTTGTTTAATGGTCTAATGTTGGTTTTACTCTTATGTGGTTGTTGGTTTGCTTGTGTGGCATGATAAACTAACAATTTTCTCTAACATTTACTTTATTTGATAATGTAAAGTTTAGTACAAACTATTTGTAAGAAGTTATATACAAATAAAAGGGAAGTTAAAGAAGCTACAAAACTTTAACATTTCATTCTCCCCTCAAATCCCCAAAAAGAAAATAAAGGTGAAGTAACAAATTCTTACAAAGAGCACATGTTTTGGTCTTCTTATCTTTTGCATGCTTTTATTTTTGTTTGAAATGTGAATTTTATTTTTCATGATCTAATATGTTTTGATTTGAAAATTAATACTACTGTATACACTCATTTTTAACTTTAGATATTTTCACCTTATGGCCAGGTTGAAAATGTGTGCTACTTGCATGATGAAATGAATATAATCTTTTGTCCTAATATTTAAATTATTTTTTAGTGTTCTCTAATTGTTTGAATACTATTTGAATGAGAAACATTGAATAAAGAGACTTCTATCATGCTATAACTAATGTTACTTTAATGAACTGCATTTGTGTAATTTAAGTTAGCATATCTTGTTTAAATGTATAATGGTAGGTTAAAATGTGGTCATGAGGTTGTCAATAGCAAATAATCTTATTTTTTTGTTATTGTTTCTACCTACTAATATATGTGATGTTGGATTTCATTGTCCGAGCTAGAGGACATCATTATTCTATTTTTTGGGATAGAAAAGTTACCCAACTAAAACTAAAGGATCTGTCTATTTAAAATAGGGAAGAATATCAATTTTATTCATAAAGTTGAATGAAGGTTTTAAATTTGTTTATTAACTTATAAAATTTTAAAATATGTACACAACACCTGAAAACTTTTCCTCACAAACTAAGTTTTGGTTTGTTCTAAAAAATCTTCATGCATATACTTAATTGCAGCATCGATAGCACTCACATTGTCAACATAAATAATGTATACCTTATTTTCAATTCCACTCCCTTCCACAATTTAAAAGATTATCGAAAATTTGAGGACCACTATGAAGAGGAATATGAAAAAAAATGAGAACACGTTTATTCAATTTACAAGATGAGTCAATCCAATAATCGATGATGACCATGTACTCTAGTTTTTTTATTCTTCGATTTTCATAAAATTGTTGTGAGGTTAATCTTAATCACATTTTTAGCAAATCCAACAATTTGTTTTTCTTTTTCGTGATTCCACTACAACATTTTACGTATACATAATATATTAAAACATTCTTCTTCCAATAAAGTAAATGGATGTATTATGATCCAATTAGCCGAGCTTCTTTCATGCGTTCCATACAAAAATATTCATCAAGTAACAAAGATGGCATAATTGTGTTTACAAATTCGAAACCTTATAATAGTTGTTGTTGTTTAACTTTACTCTCAAGCATTATTTTAGACTTCAAGTGTTTACCACAATGATCTAAGTATCGTTTTAAGTGTGTTATAGTACTTGACTTCACCTTTGCGAGAAGTAATTGACAATGTTTGTACTTGTATTTATCATCACCTTTAGAGACTTCAACCTCAATCATATCTAACCATAATTGAGATTTTTTATGTTTGTCTTAGACTTGTGAAATGTATATCATTTCATATCACACTATCCCCTTTATCTATCAATTGATTTAGGATCTCATTTGAATCCAACTGAGCTTGAACATTAGTTTAGCGGAGAGTTAGTTGGAATCCAGTTGTAGTTTCCCTCTATTTAGTTTAAATTGAACTTTCCTCGACATTTCTTGCCTTGGTATATCGGAAGGTGCTAATTCGTAATCTTGTCTTAAAATCACAGAAAATATAAAAGTATAATATTGCAAAGAAATTAAATAAACTACAATATATATCACCGAAATCAAATGTTGATTTGAGGTATGCGGTTAACACATTTTCTTTAAAATAGTTTCACCGTCTCTTTCTTGTGCTGAAGATTATCAGATGGTTCTCAAGATACAACAAATTTAGTAGTGATTTAGCACTAAAATCACTATGTAGAGAATTAGATCAACATTCATAAATATCACCGGGATCAAATTAGAATTGTGTGAAACCACAAATAATATGATCAATGGAATGTTTTTTAAAAAAAAAAATCAATAAGTATCTAGCTTCTTATGATGTTGAAAGTGAAAAACAATGAAGTTCATTTATGGTGATTGAAGAATAAAATTATGTAATTATGCAAATGTTATTGTCTTGAACAATATGTGATCAATTGAGAAGTTATATCAAAATAAATTAGTCAATCAACGTATGAATTTATCATTGTATTTGATTGAAAATTTCTCATTTGCATATATATATATATATATATATATATATAACGATGTTTAATTTTCAAAGTTTTTGGATTGTTGGATCGAGAGTTGTGGTTAATTTAGATATATATGTGAGAGTAAATGAATACTTAAGTTAGATTGTGGGTTGACCCGTCCATAAACTTAAAATAGTTAAAAATAAAATTAGAAATGCTATCACATTTTTACTGTAATTTTTTTTCACGTTTTTTTACCATTACCCGTGCAAATTGTCACGGCCCAATCTTCATGGCCCAAGAAGAGGAGGCTTAAGGAGAATGTCACAACCCAATCTTCCTGGCCCAAGAAGAGGAGGAGGCTTAAGTCCGCTTAAGCCCAAGGCTAGGAATATTCTAGCTGGAAGGCATGTGCTTGATTAACGCAACACTAATTGAGAGTTGAAAGACATGTCCTTGATTAGCGCATCACTAATTGATACTTAAAAGGAATGTCCTTGATTATTCCATCACTAATTGACAATTAGAAGGAATCCCTAAATTAGTGCATCACTGATTGACACTTATAAGTAATGCTCTAAATTAGTGTGTCATTAATGTAATAGTTAGAATTAGTCCTATAAATACCTATGAGGTATTACATTGTAAATCACCAAGTATTCAAGTGATATAATATTATTTTTTGTAAGAGTTACTCTCTCTCTAGAATTCTTGTGTCAATTTTATTAAATGTCGAGTGTTGCGTCGAGTAAGGCTGACTAGTTACTCGTTCTTGCGAAGATCGTAACTAGTGCCACACGGATCGTCAGTGAAAAGACTGAGCCCGTAACAATTGGTATCAGAGTTGAAATGACGAAGAGATCGGAAGAAAATTCAAAGGTCATGGACGAAGTAGAGAATCTTCCTCACGGGACTGGAGAAGATGGTAGGAACTCTCGCAAAGTTCAGGAGGGAGGAACCAAAGCTACCAAAGAAATGAGAATGCAAGAGAAACCATAGTTGACATATGAGAGGAATAGCAAGGGGAAAATGGTGGAAACCATACCTACAACAATGAAGACCCAGTTAAGTCTACCAAACCCAATGGTAGAGAAGATCGGGAGAAGAAACATGTAGAGAGACCCCGGATAAAGTGTTTGTTTTGTGAAGGGCCGCACAAAGTAAGAGAGTGCCCTATGAAGAATAAACTATCAGTATTGATGGAGGAGCAAGAACGCCTTCACGATGAAGCTCGATTGGGGTCGTTAAACTTATTTAGTGTCGTTACAACAAATTTTGATGAGGCAAAGTCCGCGACGAAATGGCGACTATTTACGGAAACAAAAGTAAGAAACCACATGGTTAAAGCTTTGCTCGATACGGGAGCCAACAACAATTTTCTAGAGGTAAAGGAGGCGGGAAGACTGGGGATCAGGTACACTAAGGAGCAAAGATGGCTTAAAGTAGTAACTCGGAACCAAGTGCAACTTATGGAGTTGCTCGTAATGTAAAGATCAACTTGAGGGAATGGACTGACCTTCTGGAGTTCTCCATTATATACATGGATGACTACAAAATGGTTCTGGGCATAGAGTTCCTAAACAAGGTAAATGTCATCCTACTCCCTTCTGCCAATATGATGTACATTCTAGAGCAAGGTAATACTCACACAATACCTTTAACAAGGGAGGGCAAGATAGAAACTAGGCACCTATCTTCCATGCAACTCTCAAAATGTGCGGAGAAGACCTACCCATCATCTTTTGTCACTGTGAAAAAAGATGAGAAAACTGCGTCTAAAGAGAAGATACCTCCAGAAGTTACAATTGTCCTAGAGAAAGGTCACGATGTAATATCCGCTGGATTATTAGAGAAACCCCACCATAAGAGAGAGGTGGATCACAGAGAAGAGTTAGTCAAATGTATTAAACCATCGGCGGTGGTTCTTTATCGCATTAAACCTCCTAAATTGGAGGAATTGAAGAGGGAACCGGATGAGTTTCCCTTCAAGAAAGAGAAGTACGAAATAACCAAGACCGCCAAAAGAATGAAGAAATGGGAGGACAAGAAGAGAATACACTTGGAGTTCAGAGGAAACCGAGTGATGGTAAAACTTCTCCTTCATCTAGAGAGACGATTTTCCAAAGTTCACAAGGGGTTTGTGAGGCAATATGAAGGCCCTTTCTTAGAGAAGAAATGAGTTAAAAATCCAGCATGTTGCTTAAAACTTTTATCCTATGTGGAGACACCATCTAGGCCTACAAGGAGGAAGCAACGAGGACGTCGCCAGATTGAGCGGGGAGAATGTCACGGCCCAATCTTCTTGGACTAAGAAGAGGAGGCTTAAGGAGAATGTCACGGTCCAATCTTCCTGGCCCAAGAAGAGGAGAAGGCTTAAGCCTGCTTAAGCCCAACGCAATGAATATTATAGTTGGAAGGCATGTGCTTGATTAACGCATCACTTATTGAGAGTTGAAAGGCATGTCCTTAATTAGCGCATCACTAATTGATACTTAAAAGGAATGTCCTTGATTAGTCCATCACTAATTGACAATTAGAATGAATCCCTAAATTAGTGCATCACTGATTAACACTTATAAGGAATGCCCTAAATTAGTGTGTCATTAATGTAATAGCTAGAATTAGTCCTATAAATACCTGTGAGGTATTACATTGTAAATCACCAAGTATTTAAGTGATATAATATTATTCTTTGTAAGAGTTACTCTCTTTGTAGAATTCTTGTGTCAATTCTATTAAACGTCGAGTGTTGTGTCGAGTAAGGCTGACTAGTTACTCGTTCTTGCGAAGATCGTAACTAGTGCCGCACGGATCGTCAGTGAAAAAATTGAGCCCGTGACAAAATGCACGGGCTACATGTTAGTTGATATTAATACCCCATTTAACTTACTCATTTAATTAAAAATTTAATCCAAATATATCAATTTACTTTTATACTATAAAATAAAATCCAAATATACTTGGATTAATGGAAAAACTAATAACAAATAAAATAGTCTCTTTTTTTTTTATCTCTTTTGATTAAATGTTTTAAACTTTATACTTTAATTTAAGTAATTTATTTTAAACATACTATAAAAATATCATATTATATATTATTTATCTATGTATCATAAAAATGCTACATTTTACTATTTTTCTAATGTGAACAAACCCATTAACTCGATTTTTATTCTTGATACTCACCCATACAATTTTATTCTTGAATTCTCATTTTCATTCATATAATTGAAAGTCGTCAAGCTGCTTCTCGATAAATGGTGAATGGTTAGATAAATTCATACAGTTATTAAGCGATATATTACCGGTGCTTCTCGATAAATGGTGAATGGTTAGATAAATTCATACAGTTATTAAGCGATATATTACCGGACTCGTATTGATAGCGAGACTGAAAATGTGTTGTTAGAGCTAATTAATTTTTATGTAAAGGTATCCTTTTGACCATGAAAACTAAAATTTAAATTTTCAAATTAATTAATAAACCAATATTCTTTTTTTAATCTATGTAGATAATATTTAACATAAAAAATGCAAATAATTTAAATTTCTCACAAAGTCAATGAATTCAAAATTATCCATAATTAATATAAAAAAAGGAAAAAATTTAGCTGTAGCATCCAATAATTCTCGTTTAAACTTTAAATTAAAAAAAAATGGAATAAATTTCGCTGACTTGTACCAATATAAAAAAAAATGTGATCTCTCAAATTTTCTCCAACATTTTCATACTTATTTTTCCTCACCCCCTTAACAAGTTAACAAACACTCCTAATTTTTAAATCTAGCACTCAAAATAGTTTATCCCTATTTGAATTTCTCGATGTTTAATTATAATATTTCAAAACCGAGACAACATGACAAAAATAATTTCAATTATAACTTAAATTTAGCCTAAAGAGTACGAAAAAGTGCACCCATCTCATTTATTTTTGTTCATATTTTCATCTTTAGTCACAAAAAATAAGGTCAAAGAATGATAAGCGAAAGAAGACGCTTACTATATAGATTCCCTTCAATTATCACTTAGAATATTTGTTCGATTATTTTGTTTTCTCAAAAAATATTATATCTAAATAATTTAATAAAAAATATTGCAGTTTTAAAAAAAAAATCAACAATACATTTTATTATAAAATAGAATTTTGATAAAACTCAATATAAATTAAATATTCAAGTAATAATAAAAAAAAACATGTAAATAATATTTAAAGACGTATAGGTATTTTCAAGAAATTTTCACTTATATCAAACTATAAAGATTCTCGTGTTATGTATACGAATAAAAATATAAACAAAAAAATATAATAATATGTATTTAATGTTTAAAAGTTTTAATAAATCACGAATAATATATTAAAATAAAAAATAAAACATTCTTATTCCACATTTTATTCACTTCGGTAAAACAACATATCTTCTCACATATCTCATCATATATATTCTTTCCTACTGAACTCTCATCTCGTGAACTTATACTTTTGGTTAAATAAAAAATCTCAAACATTATCAATCTCTTTTTTACCCTAACTTTAGACTATCAATGCTCAATCGACCTCTCATCTCGTCACCTTAAAACACTCAGACTGACCAAGCATCACATTCCACATTTATCTATCATTTCAAATCGGACTTCTCATCTTGTGACCTTAACTTTCACTTCAGTCAAACAATTAATCTTTTTGTATATTTTAACCATTAATATCATCAATGTCATTCTCAATCAACCTCTATCTCTTACCTTACTTTCACTTCGACTAATTAAAAATTATCTCATTCCATATTTATCCATCAATCATAATCGACCTCTATTCTTTCAAAGACCTTACTTTCACTTCATTAAACAACTAATCTTCTCACATATTTTATAATATACAACCCGACATTTGTATCCTCACATTAGTTAACCATACATCTTATTCCACATTTATCCACCCCAATTGACCTCTCATCTCGTTACCTTACTTTTACTTTGAATAATTAACCATCTCATTCCACATTTATCCATCAATTCACAATTGACCTCACATCTCGAGACATTGCATTCTTTGTCAAACAACTTATCTACTAACATATTTTATAATATACAACTCAACATTTTTTATCCTCAATTCGGCTAACCCTCCATCTGATTCTATATTTATCCACCCCAATAATCGACCACACATATGTGACCTTACACTTTCACTTTGATCAAATCAACCATCTCCAACATTACCAATATCTTTTACTCTTCACTTTGGTCACCGATCCCCAACTGACCTTTTATCTCGTGACCTATCTCCTCACATATTTTACAATATACAACCTGACTTTTTTATCCTCACTTCGAATAACTAACCATCTCATTCCACATTTATCCACACCCTAATCAACCTCTCATATTGTGTGACCTTACACAATTTTATTTCGGTCAAATCAATTATCTCCAACGTTATCAATCTCTTTTACTCTCAATTTGACCCTTCAACTTCTCAATCGACCTCTCATAGCGTGACCTTACTTACATCGATTAATCAAAACCATCTCATTCCACATTTTTATCACACTAATCTTAATCAACCTCTCATCTCAAAACTTACTTTCATTTCGGTCAAACAATCAATCTCCTCACATATTTTACAATAAACAACCTGACTTATTATCCTCACTTCGACTAACCAGATCATCTCATTTCACATTTATCCACCCTAATCGGACATCTCATACCGTGGCCTTAAACTTTCACTTTGGTACATTACCAATCTCTTTTACCCTCACGCTGGCCATCAATCCCCAATCGACATTTTATCGTGTGGCATACTCACTTCGACTAACGAATTTTCTCATTCCATATTTTTATCCACCTCAATTGACTTCTAATCTTGTGACCTTATACTTTCAATTCGGTCAAATCAACAAACAATAAAACAGTTCCCTTCATATCGTGGATGTCATTTACCCAACCACCAATTTCATCGTATATTTTAACCATCTATCCCAATCGACCTCTAATTTTATGAACGTCATTACCCACCCACCAATTTTATAAAAAAATTAACTAATATCATTCGCATTCAGCATAATTTAAAAATTATGCCTAACGGGATTTGAACCATGGTCTTCATTATGTACCATTAACACTTTAACCCCTTCACCACTTAATATTGTTGATTTATATTTATAATTTTGTATATGCATATATAATTTATATGACTAACAATTAAAAAAATACTTTATATATATATATATATATATATATATATATATATATATTTGTATCATAAAATATTTAATAAATACGTTTTATTTTAATATATTTAAATTAAATTTTTATTTTTAAAATTTATTATTTTTTCAATAAGGTTTATTTTATATTTATATATATATATATATATATATATGAATTATTATTATACTATTAATGTTCATTTTATAATATTGTTTTAAATAAATTTTGAATTATTTATTTTGTTTATTTAAATTTATTATTAAAATAAAAAAATATATTAATTTCTTTCTTAATTAACTAAACCTCTCTTTATTTATATATATATATTCAGAAAAATCAACCACCAATCTCAATCACATTTTCACAGATCACGTATTTTTTTAACAAATCAACTACCAATCTCAATCGACCATTAATCTCATGACCTCACGATCCTTTGTTATTGGCCTCTTATCTCTCGACAAACCACATCCCAACCACACTTTAACACGTCTCTTATCCCTAAGAAAATAATATACCAATCTCAATTGACATTTAACATCGTGACCTCACATTTTGATCAATCAAATATTTGATTCATATTTTTTTAATCACTTTCAATTATTACCGACTTATTATCTATCGACAAACTACATCACAATCACACTTGGTTATAAGGTTGTACTTGTTTTGTTAGGTTCAAAGTTCAAAACATACATATAACATTTTTAATTTTATTTTTAACCGTTTTAAGTTTATAGGCGTATCAACCCACAATCCGACCCAAGTATCATTTCACTCTCGTATATATATATATATATATATATATATATATATATATATATATATATATATATATATATATATATATATATATATATATATATATTCAAATTAACCACATCTCTTGACCCAACAATCCAGATACTTTGAAATTAAGCATTATTATATATAGGGGTGAACAATGGATGGATTAATCTGAAATCCAATCCGATCCGAATTTGAAATACTAATTCGGATTGGATATTTCGGATTGAATTGAGATCATATCGAATTGAATCTGGATCGGATTAAATTCATATTGGATTAGGATTATCCAAATGATCTAAACTATCTAAATAAAACTATGTTTTTCAATTTGTTTTCTTTAAATTACATTTCATTTAAATATAATATATTTTTTACTTATTTCTGCATTGTTTAATTAACAAAATTTTTTTCAGATTTAAATTATAAACAAACAAAATTAATTATAAAATTAAAAGTTTAATACTATTGTTTTATAATCAAACATTAAAAAATAAATTAAGTAATTAGATTTTTTTAATCAAGAGTTGAGATTTAACCGACTAATCCGATTCGGATTCGAAATACAAAATTTAATTAACTATTTTGTGTTGGATTAAATTCGGATTAAATTTGAATAATCTAATTAATTTAATATTATTGAATAATTTCAAGTTGACATTTATAAATATATAAATATTTTTTTAGTTTGGATTGTCCAAACCATATTTCATCCAATTCATATCCGTATTAATTTGTAAAATAATTTGGATTACGAATTAGATAAATTTAGTTTGGATTTAATACAGATCGGACAAAACTGATTGGTTTTACCCGTTGTTCACCCTAATTATATATAGAGAGTTAATTAAAAAAGTTGAACCTATATTGTTAAGAATGTCTCACATTCATCAAATTTGATGTTGAATTAAAATATATAGTTTTATTAGCCTATTTGGTTAAATAGTTGTATTTGTTTTATTATGTTGCAAGTTCAAAACATACTTATAACATTTTTAATTTTATTTTTAATCGTTTTTAGTTTATGGACGGGTCAACCCACAATCCGATCCAAGTATCTATTACTCTCGCATATCAATTCTCAACCAGACGATGCGAATCCTTTCTAATTAAGCACTAGTAATATAATTAAGCATTATTATTATTATTATTATTAATATTATATATATATAGTGTTACAATATCACCCAATGTTCACACCCCTCTAAGAAAAGCAACTAATTTTATTTTTTTATATAGGGATCTAGTTTCTAATGAGAAATACCACTGAGTTTTAAACATGTGAGCAATCAATTTCAATTTCAGATGTAATATATATGAGTAAAATTGGAGTGTTCCTTTTCTTCTGTGAATATTTGAAAACAAAATAGAGACAATAGAAAGCTACAAGGTAAATAGAACATTTTAAAAGGCACTGTATGAAACAATACTTTTCATACTAATATGACCAAATTAAGATACAATTAATTCTAACATCTCTACCCATTTATTTATGCCTATAAAAATACTACAATGTGAGTTTAGAAAGCAAAATCTACCTCTACTATTTAACAACATTTGAATTAAGATGGATTCCAAGGACATGGGAATGTCTTTGCTCTTGATTTTCGCAGCCCTCGTTTCTCAAACCACGTCCCGGTCTCTCCTTGACACCTCGATGCTCAAGAGGCACAAGCAATGGATGGTGCAACATAATCGTGTCTACAAAGATGATGCTGAGAAGTACACTCGGTTCAACGTATTCAAAGATGGAACAGATTGAGTTGTTTAACAAAGCTGAAAACGCTCCATACAAACTCGGAGAGAACCGGTTTGTCGACCTAACGAATGAAGAGTTCAAGCTAAGGAATAGGTTCAAGAGCCAGACATCTTCAACCGATTCCTTCCAATATGGGAACATTTCAGCAGTGCCCGCACCATTGACTGGAGGAAGAAAGGCGCAGTTACTCCAGTCAAGGACCAAGGCCAGTGTGGTGAGTTAGCTTTTAAGTTCGCTTTTGTAGGATTTACTTATAAAAAATAAAAACGCCTCATTGATCAATCGATAGGGTGTTGCTGGGGATTTTCGGCTGTGCCATGGAAGGAATCACACAGCTAACGACTGGTAAGCTGATCTCCCTGAGCAAGAGCTAGTGGATTGAGACGTAAACGGAGTGGATCAAGGCTGCAATGGCGGTCTTATGGATGATGCTTTCATGTTCATAAAACGCAACAGAGGCCTCACAACCAAATCCAACTACCCATACGCTGGAACTGATGACAAATGCAGCAAAAAAAAGGCAGCCAATCACGCGGCTAAGATAACTGGATTTGAAGACGTACCCGCAAACAGCGAGAGTGCGTTGCTCAAAGGTGTGGCCAATCACCCTGTTTCGGTAGCCATTGATGCAGGAGGGTTCGCTTTTCAGTTCTACTCGGGAGGTGTGTTCACGGGTGCGTGTGGAACCTCTCTAGACCACGGTGTAACGGCTGTGGGCTATGGCACTGCGGATGATGGGACCAAATATTGGCTTGTGAAGAATTCGTGGGGGGGCTCTTGGGGCGAGGAAGGATACATCAGAATGGAACGTGGTATTAGTGCCAAGGAAGGACTGTGCGGCATAGCTATGCAGGCTTCATACCCAACTGCTGCATAAGCTAGCTCAGAAATGCCATCAAATTGTGTAAAAATGTATAGCATCAAGTGCTAGCTGTTATATCATGTCCATAATTATTATCTCACCAATCTCTCAGGATTCCAGCTGTTGAGAAACGATCTAATCTAAACACACGATAAAAGAAGATATAAAGATAAATTGGTAAAGAATAATAAAGAACACAAGATATAACGAGGTTCGGCCAACAATGCCTACATCCTCGGGGAGTCGTCCATTCTATTGATATTCCATGGAATAATGGTCCAAGTAACCCTAGGTTACAATGTCTCTATTTATAGGAGTACATCAAAAGCCAAAAGACTAAACTACTACTCCTAAGCCCAATAAAAGCTTAAAGCCCAATTACAATATATAAACTCTAATTAAATATGAGCCCAAAACCCAACAATCTCCACCTTGGGCGAATACCGCGCTTATTGAGATGTGATGAATAAATTACAAATCTCCACCTTGACGAATTTCACGTCCCTTAGGAAATACACGAGCCGTACCCATCAATCTTCACCTCCACTCCACTCAAGAGCCCTTAGAAGAATAACAATCTCCACCATTAAGTATATCGCGCCATCAAAAAGTTATGAGCCACACATCAATCTTCACTGCTCGAGCCATTCACGAGATAAATCATTATACCTCCACTTCCGCTCAAAAAGCCCTTAGAAAATAAAATCATAGAGTTTATAACACCAAATAAATTTGGGTAACCACGTTATTTTAACGCTGAGAGACATTCAACAACTCTTCCCAATCTTTGTTCATACCCATTAACATATGCGGAAACTAGAATTAACAATTCTTTATTATGTCAAAATTAATCTTTACCTTTGTTTGCCACAAACTGAGTGTCTTATTTTTCAAGTCCAACAATCGACTGAAACTAAAATACCGAATAGACCCAAGACGAACTTTCATCGTCTACTTTTTCAAAATCAGATATCTATCGAAAACTGAGGACACCCAAAACGAACTTCCATCGTCTACTTCCTCAAAATAAGATATCGATCAAAAAACGAGAAGACCCAAGACGAACCTTTATCGTCTACTTCATAACAAATAAATTAGGCTATCACGACATCTCTTTTCTCTAGCTCAAGATCTGACAAAGTATTTGTCACCCATCTTGCCTTGAACGTTGCATACTCAACCAACTTGAACCTCATACTTCTCCTTGAACACATTAACTTGCAATATGCTAGTTTCTTGAGTCCAAAAATGCCTAGCAATCCAAGAATATTATTTCGATATTCAATATCTCTCTCTTCAATTGTCTTCACCCATGCTTCAAATGATCATCTATAGTTTCTCTGAAAGAAATCGAATATCCTTTCATTTGAATTGATCGAACCTCTCATCTAGCCCCTTTTTCATGACTAGGAATCCCTATTCAAAGTCTCAATCATCTCATTCATCTAATATATGATCCACAATGTATAGACAATTAAGATAGAACAAAAGAAGTAACAAAATCATCACCTTCGAATTAACTGAGTCTCCCATCTAGCCCCTTTTTCATGACTAGGAATCTCACTCAAGGTTTTTATTTATCTTCTCACATTAGAAGATAATGCAATGATTTCTTCTCGGTCGTTTGAGAGTTGCTTTCAAGATGTCTCCACCTCAACTTATAAGTGTCTTTCATTAGTCTTCCTCTTCCTGGTCTTTCATTCATAATATGTGTTAGCTGGAATTGTTTCAATCTTTAATCACCCGCCAACTCAATGCAATCTTGCAATTTTGGCATGAAGGATTGCCCTGTCAACATGTCGACAATGTTATCATCGGTAAACACCATTTTGATAATAACTTCCAATATTCGATCATGTTTTTGTCAAATGTAAAAGCACATAATCTCACCACCGTCTTCATCTTGATTAGCTCTTCCAATAAGATGAGGTCATAACCAAAAAGATACAAACTTTTTGGTCCCAAATAAGTCAAATAAAACTAAAATAGGCAGACACTTTAAGCCCCAGAAAAACAAACTTCGAGACGTCCAAACCTTGATCCGACCGTTGAAAATGTAGAGGAATGAGTTACCAACCCTCTCGATAAAATCTCAGCGCAATCGGACTCTGTTTGAATCTTCCATCGTCAGTTTGATGAACCCTGTGCGGCTGTAGGCGAAAAATCTACTACTAGATTTTCTCTCTACCCCTCTTTTAATTTGACTTCTTCAATAACCGGTTTCCAAATAAAAATCTCTCCAAACTTATTTCAGCCGAGAATTTCTTCAAGTCAAAGCCCTCGCCATAGTGAAATAATGTCACCCATGTATGCCAAGACAATAATCGGTTATAATAAAACCTCCAACTAATTCAATAAGCATGAAGATGTATCGTTTGTTCTCCACATTCTTCTAGCAAAATCCTGCATAGAAATAATCTAACAAACTATATATATGATTAGTGCACCCTCAACTCATACCTTAGAAATTATCATTCTTGGTAGAACCCTTGAGGCATCAACACCCACTTGACAACTTCGCACCAAGACTTACCGGGATTGCCAATCAAAACCTACTCATAAGGTTGATGCAAATCCAAATCCGGCCCTTAAACACACATATCAAAAATACACTCTTGCAAACAAACATTAAAGTCACCTGCTTTAATCAGAAAACCCTTTACATGTTGCATCAATTGTCTTCTATAATCTGCAACATCGAATAAGTACTCCACCTTCTTTTTCAACTCCAATTTTCAATCTCCATATTTGAGAAATTCAAGTCAAACAAGTCTCAATACAAATCCAAGATCAAAGCATACAAAACTTTGAAAGTTTGATTAAAGACCTATTTTATAAAATCAAACGAGACTTAAATAAAAGTTTTAGTTGAAAAAGTCTTAGTTGTTGACCGCTTCAAAGATTCTTGGCTTCTCTCTATATATTATATTATATCATAATATAATATCTATTTATATGGAATATATATATAGATATATATGGAGATATATTTTTTTTTCTTTTTTATATTTTAATCGACCATATATCCCAAATTAAAATAAGTCAAAAAATATACCTCATCTTCTTCATTCTGGTATCGCTGCTTACATGACGACTTTTCGTCACAAGCACGGCTGCACCCATTGGCGCCTTCAAGAAGAATAAAAGACCATTGTCTTCTTCTCTCTTCTTCTCAAACCTCGTTAACCAGAACTAAGAAATATTTTAACGACCGTAGACATCTCCTTAGCAATTGAAGATTTCGACTCAAATCTTCACAGCGGCTAATTCTTCTACAACCAATGTCGTTTCTCCAATAGCCATCTTCAACAAAAGCACAAATATCCAACAACTTCTTCAATGGTGGTTAGGGTTTCCGTAATATCTTCACAAATAGATTAGGTTAAACATTCTCAAAACATGCTCTGATACCACTTGTTGAGAAACGATCTAATCTAAACACACGATAAAAGAAGATATAAAGATAAATTGGTAAAGAATAATAAAGAACACAAGATATAACGAGGTTCGGCCAACAATGCCTACATCCTCGGGGAGTCGTCCATTCTATTGATATTCCATGGAATAATGGTCCAAGTAACCCTAGGTTACAATGTCTCTATTTATAGGAGTACATCAAAAGCCAAAAGACTAAACTACTACTCCTAAGCCCAATAAAAGCTTAAAGCCCAATTACAATATATAAACTCTAATTAAATATGAGCCCAAAACCCAACACCAGCTTCGTCGCGAGCTGAGTAATTAAAACGCCCTTCAATCCCTACATTGTACTCTCTTAACAAATCTGGACACAATAAAAACATGCTTAACTAAGTAGTAGCATTAGTGATGAGCAATAGTAGTTAACACATTATTATCCACTCGCCTTTAAAAGTGTAGCAGGGCACAACACCCATCTTTTTGAAAACCGAAACAAACCAAGATTTCTCACATTCTCTCCAGAGTAGATTATGGGCTGGCACACATAAGAAAACAAAAAAATGATACAACATAAGGTGAAAACCGAACAACTGTGTCCCAAGCAAAAGCATTCAGCTGGACATGAACAAGATTATGGAGCATGTAAGCATTAAGGGGCAGTCCTGAACTCTTTGGAGGCGGAATTGCCTTTGGGGACACCTAATTTTTTTTCACAAATAAGAATCAATGAACTAACCAACTCAGGTTTAGTAGGGCCAGAAGGTATATTGGGAACGCTCCAACTGAAAAGCTTTTTCCTTTCCATCTCGAGAACGCCAAGTGTGAGAGCTTTGATTTGGTTAAAGGGTCTGAGATGCACCTGAAGGCTGAAAGAGATGAACGGGGCCTTATTTTATATAAATTTTAAAAAAGAAATCGATTGAAACTATCAAATTCGAAACTATTTGAAGTCATTTAATAATATTAAATGATAGAGATAGAAATCATTGAATTTAATTGATATATTTAGACGAATTTATCATTTAAAAATTAAAATTCAAGAATATAAAGAAAAAATTCAAAACTAACTCTTGATATTTAACCAAAATGGATGAGGTTTGTTACATTAGATTCACTATGTCCAGGGAAATATAAATACAAAGTTTCAAAACAAAAGAGGGTAGAGGCACGAGAGGGTAGAGGAAGATTTCACCATTGGAGATTTCGATTTTGAATCATCTAAGCTTGTAAGGATAGTTGTAGATTGTTCTTTAATGTATATAGAACAAGTCAAAATGACTTATATGCTCCAATTAATATAACACATACTTCAATATAATATAAACCCGATTTGAGTCATTTGTTCAATTTGTGTATTCTTTCCATTGATGATTCATACTTCATCCATATATGATAATAATTCATTTTCCCTTCTAAGAGCTCATTAAAGTCGTGTCAAATTCAAGAAAATGTTTAATTTGAAATTTTATCTTCTTGAAACATTCTTGGTTTGAATTGAATGTTCATAATTGATTAATATATCATAAGAAACAATAATAGATGAATCTTGTTCAATCTTATGTATTAATTTATGATTTTTAATTTTAAAACTTTTGTTTGTATAATTTTTAAATAAGTTTAAAATTAGACTTCAATTGGTTGATTCAAATGTTCAAATAAGGTCTTAAACTTTTATAAAAGTCATTTATATTCATTGTTTAAATTCTAAATGCCTTTGCAATTGGTTTGATCATTTTTAAAAACATGAATTTTTTTTTATGAAATTCTACAAACGTACTTTGATGAATGGTTTTGATTTTTGTTTTGACAAATTGAGTGATGACTCAAAGAAATTAAAGATTTATAAAAAAAAAATATATGATCAAGTTATTTTTGGTTTCACCTCATCATTTATGAGATTCGAGATCAAGACGGCCAATTAATTATGTGTGCGTTTTTCTTTTGTTTTTTTTAAGTCACATTTCATATTATCAAATCTGCATTTTTCAATTTTCATTAGTTAGTAAAGTCTGAAATTTGTTGCAAAAGATCACATGTTCATTAACCCATTGTTTTGGGACTAGACTAATTAATATTATCTAACAATATTTAAATGTGTATTTTGCACATAATTTATTATATCTCATTTAATATAGTAGACAGTTTTATTTTTACAAAATTATTGTTAATATATTCTATACAATTCATAAGATAATTAATCTTATAACTTTAATATTGTTAGGAGTTAGGACATGGTATACCTTAAGACACCTTAATCTTTGTTCTTGTCTCATTATCACTTTTTCATAGTTACCTATAATTGGAGGCCCCTATAATTGTCCTATCCCACAAAACCACAAGTTGGATCCATTTTATTTTATTATTAAAGCAATGATAGTCAATAAAATATTTTATTAATTTTATGATTCGTATATATTAATATAATATTAAAAATGATATAAATATATATACAAATAAACAAAATTAATTTCTTAATAATAATAGTTTTATAATTCATTTAAATATAAAAATTATATTATATTTCAATATCAATTATTATAAAATTTGAAATAAGGTGCTAAAGTTCATTTTAATTTCAACTTTTCCCATCTAAACACCTCTACATGGACACCATTGAATTGGACTCATTATTTTATTTAACCCAATATGCTAACCCTAGGCTTTTAAAAGCTAATAACAAAAGGCGATAATAAGATTAGAAAGTAGGCGGCGTCACAAGAGAGAAAAAGAAAGAAGGAAGATGGATGGAAAACGAAGAAGATCAGCGCCATATAGTCTTCGACGGACTTATAAGGTCAAGAAAGAAAAGAAGAATGTACTGGAAAACGAGATTGAACCTATATCTCAAAGGTAAAAAAAATCAATATTGATATTTTGAAATTTTTCAAAGCTTGAATTTGTATACTTTACTACGAAGCTTGTTGACGAGATTTAGAAATTTGTTGAGATTCTGAAATGATAAATTGATATATGAAATCCGATAGAGTTAGATAATCAAAATTTTAATAACACGGTAGCTGGTTTTGAAATCCTTTCAAATCTCTACTCATTTTGCTTTGATTCTAAGAATTTATTTCAATTAAATATCAAATGGGACTGAAGTCAAGTATAAATTAAACATAACATTTCCATTCCAAAAATAGAGAAATTGAATGACAATATTTGAATTATATCTTCTTCTCATTAGATTATTTGATGATCTTTTAACATTTATTATCAATTATTTCATGAAGCTATTTTTATGCAAGTACTATTGAATTCTTGCTAAATTTGTTAGAATTATTTGATTTTTAGATGTGTGTGATTCTCTTGATACCGGAAAACAATTAAAAAATGTCTTAGTTATCACAAAAGTGAATTGTTGAATAGTTATTAAATGAATATATAGGACACTTGAACTATTGAGTTATATATAATATAGTTCTTATTTTATTTATAATATAAATTAAGTAGTTATATTTTTATGTTTGTTTTGCAATCTGAGCATATATAAATGTCTTTCTTATATGATGTCATAACTGTTTGGTAAAAAATATGTAATTAGAAATCCATTGATATATTCATAATAATATTTTCTATTGATTTCAATAAGAGTACAAAATTATGATAACAAACAAAGTGCAAACACTTGAGATTTATCTTTGTAGAGTGAGTAGTTTTAAAAAGTTTAACAAAAGTTGATTTGCAATCTTCTTATCATTGTGGTTGATTTGTAATCCTCCATTTTATCATTGAGAATATTTAAATATGTGTGTTTCTTTTAGTTGCCATGTGATATGTTTATATACACTAGTCTATTTTAAAAATAATGTGAATTTATAAAATATTATAATCTGTTCTCATTGACTTTTATTTCTCTTATAACTCTCCCTATATTTCACTTCTCAAATCAAATCAATTCTTATTTTTATCATTATTTTACAGCTTAATTGGTGAAGATAGTAACAAGGTCCAAGAAATGAAATCAAAGCAAGTGAAAAGAACTAAAGATAAAAGAATAGTTATAAAAAAGAATCCAGAATTGTCACCTGCTGATCGACCAAGGAAGCAAAAGGTATTTTTTCCTATCCTTAACATATACTGCTATATTTTTTATTTTTATTTTATCTATTTAGTTCAAGATAAGTTTACTAAGTGGTTTCATGGGAGATCTCCTGCTTTCTCTCATTGTTTATGAGCATGAAGCACAATACATCCTCTAATATTGTAGAATATATGATCCATAAATAAGCATTAAAATTAATTTTGAATTTTAATATTTATCATAAAAAATATAATCTTGATTAAATCTCTTAAGTTTTTATTTTAATTTTAAATAATCAATATCTTACATCATCTAAGGAATATTTTCATAATCTACTTCTAATTGTGACATTTTAAGAGAAAAATATTTCAAAATCTATAACTCACTAGATTACAGATTTTCTAAATTTTTACTATAAATCTTTTGTGGTCTATTTTCTCCAAAATCCTGCTATTGATAAAATTATGGGTGCTGCCTGTATCAATCAGGATCACTACCGGCAGATTCCCAACTTTGCCAAGAATCTGGAGCGTTTGAAAAGATTTAGAACTGGTCAAGGCATGTAAGGATATGGCTGGTTCATCCCTTGGGCCGAGCAATGAAGGTAGATCCTCAAAAGCAGGTTCTTGATCGGGTTTTTGGTCTTCTTGATTGGTCGAGACCATGAATAACTTTGATTTACACCTATGGTTTGATTGCCATTTTTCATTGCAAGAATAGCATAGGCCTTTCTTTCGCTTTTCATCCATAGAGGCTGGGTCTAATTGCTTAACATGGCCCTGATTTGCATTTGAAGAGGACCCATATGATAAATTCTTGAAGTCGGTATTGGTGCTCGGCCCGGTTGTGTTGATATTGGATGGCGTGGGCAGCAACGGTGCTTCAACGCTGTACAAGTTACCACTACTCATTAAGGACCGATATGTTGCTTCTTAGACTTTAGCCAAGGCAATGGCTTCGTTTAGAGAATCCGGGAATCGCAACCTGATGCAGTTTGCAATCTCCTCCCTTAAACCGGACAAGTAGCAATCTATGACGTATTCCCTTGGCATGCTGTAGAGTTTTTGAGAGATCGACATGTATCGCAGATTATATTCTTGAACCGACCCAACCTGTTTCAAATTCATGAGCTGTCTTATTGGTGTGTCGTGTATAGAAGGCCCGAATTGAGTCATAAGGTCTCTCTTGAACACGTCCCAAGATATTGCTTCCATATGATTGCGGTTTTGAAGATATGACCCGTACCACATTCTTACTTCGCTAGAAAAGTGAATGGGGGTGATTTCTAATTTAGTGGTATCCCTAGTTTTGTCTACCCTGAAAAATTGCTCGGCGGATATTAACCAGCCCTCGACATCCGACCCATCAAACCGAGGAAAATCGACCTTAGTTAGCCGAGTGGGAGGAATATAGTGTTGGTCGCGGTTCTGGCCAGGGTGCTAAGGCCTAAATGGGGAAGGACCGTGGCAAGAATTATCATCATAGGGTCTGTGGCGGGGTTCTTGCACATTTCCAGATGCCCCGCTCTCAAAGGATGCCATTCGTTCTTCAGTCGCATCAAATCTTCGGTCTATGGCAGTTTGCATGGCAGCTGTTTGTTGGGACAAATTTTTAATAAGGGCCTTAAGCGCATCCATTTCTGATTGTTGGCGAATTTCTACCATGTTGAGAATCGGTCAGCTCTGATACCAATATGTTAAGCTTTAAACTATAACCGAGCCATTCAAGTTCTTTAATTCAAGAAACGGGTTCTTGATGATCGGGGCCGATGGTGGAATTCAACACTCAAGCGCAGCGGACATAGAATGAGAAGAGAATTCGAGGTTAAGGAGAGAAGAGCCGAAGGTGAGAAGAGAAATACTACTAGATTACACCTAGTAGTCCAAGATAGGGGTCCAAGACCGGGAGAATAACTTAGAGAACAACTTTAAAAGATTCAATTCATAGCCCCAAAAAGTGGGGTGAGCATCAGCATTTAAAGAGGCTGAATTACCCAAGAGTATTCGGTTACAATTACTTCCAAAATAACAGAATTCGTTTTAAGAGAAATAAGAGAGAAAGAAAACAAAACAGAATTATTCAATAAAAAACATAAACTGGCCTATATGCACACTAGGGTCGAGAAACGGGTGCTGCAAATATTTTAGGACCGAGGCTTTAGTGGACAAACCGTAACACATTCCTATAATGACAATCTCATTAAACACCATATTGAGACACTTAACCTTCCATTAAGCATCATCCATAAAAGTTAATTGAGGAACTTATCTCCCTCAATGAATCTGAATTCACGATAACTCTTTTCTAAAGAATATATATTGAACTTCAAATGATACAACCCAAATGGAAGACAACCATGTTTACATCTAATAAGCATGTTAACAAATTATCATCCAAATTTAGTGTTACAAATTTTTAAATTGATTAGGATAATTATTAAGACATTAAATTCGTATAACATTTCTCTTTAAAATAATTATTATTTTGATATATTTAAATGAGTGTAATGATGCTACTACTAATAACAATAATGAGAAAAAAATATAACTTAAATAACTTATTCCTCAGTTATAAATAAAAAAGAAGATTGAATCATAAATTTCTAAAAGAATAAAATAGTTGTTTCAATTACTACCAGAAAAAAGAAAAAAGAAAAAGAATATAATTAAATAAAAGAATAAAATGAAATACAAAAATGTGGAGTATAAAGTTTAAGATTATGCCCTTAATAAGGAACATTCAGCCGGCAACCCTAAAGGGAACCTCTTAGTGTCATTGCAGTAATTATAAACCATATAGTTCTTCTGCACCCATCTCAACTTCTCTTGGCCGGTCGTGTCCATCTGCTGATTGAGCCAGGCATTGCCACTTGAGACAGAGGACGAGTCGCTGCATGACGACTTTCCGGCGGCAGCGGACCAGACGCAGGC
The DNA here is from genome assembly GCF_907164915.1 of Impatiens glandulifera. Classification (NCBI taxonomy): domain Eukaryota; kingdom Viridiplantae; phylum Streptophyta; class Magnoliopsida; order Ericales; family Balsaminaceae; genus Impatiens; species Impatiens glandulifera. Next base: position 19,155,096 of record NC_061865.1, on the reverse strand, counting down.
GGTGGCGTCGTTGAAATTGCGGTAAGAGGCGGTGAATGGAGCGTTGGTCCAATCCGTCTTGACAAGTCCACCTCTGGTTGCCCAATCATCGGCGTTCCATAGGCTTGAATAGATCCTCATAGGCTGGTTCTTTAAGTAGGGAACGCCGATGGACTCTGCGTTCTTGAATTCCCTAATGGGTATTCCGTCGACTGAGAATCTGTTGTTATTAATAATAAGATTATTATTATTATGAGTATGTATGTACGTGTTAAAGAAAGAATGAATGAATTACATTTATATTATTACATACATAATTCGTTGTGGGTTCCATAAGATTATTATTATTATTATGAGTATGTATGTACGTGTTAAAGAAAGAATGAATGAATTACATTTATATTATTACATACATAATTCGTTGTGGGTTCCATAAGATTGAATAGGTGTGGAAATCTGCTGTTGGATCGAACCAGAGGTAGAATTGTTGCTCTCTGTTTCCTTTTCCCTGACTGAACACATTGGTGTGAAGAATGTAAGGGTCGCCGCTCAGATTCCCCAAGAATTCGAAATCTATTTCGTCCCAAGTCGAACCAGGCGATTTCAACTGCACCCAAATACCCAATTACAATTCATTGTAAGATCATGAGCTTACTTACTAATTAATTTGTTTGTTTGTTAACTTACGTAGTAGGCGGTGACTGTGCCTGCGGAGTTCCCGGAGACGAGTTTGATCTGCATATCGATTTTACCGAAGAGGTATTGATTCTTGGACTGAAAACCGGAGCCGGAGGGCTGATCAAGGGAGAGACTCAGAAGGTCTCCATTGTTGAGTATTTTTGCTCTGCCGTCGCCCCAGGTTATGTCTACCTTCTCGTTGAAGTTTGCGCCGCTGCATACATCTATACTCAAAACGAAAACGAAAGCGAAGCTCAGTACGAAGAAGAGCATGATTAGTGATGATGAACAAGAAGAAGCCATTGAATTGAATTGATATTGATGGATGTTATGTTGGTGTGTGTGTTAATGTGTTATAGATATGATGAGTATTTATAGATGATTATTGAGAGTGGGAAAGAGATAAGAAGGAAGGTTCATTGGGATTTAACCGTTAGGCTTCCATGAAACCTGAAGCTGTAAACAGCTGTGCTGCTTCAAACATGTAAACAGCTGTGCTGTCTGTCTTGAACAAACTTCCAAAAGCCATCACTCAATTACGCGTAATCAAAATCGCCTTATTGCTATTTTTATTTTATTTTTTATTTTATTTTTTATTTATTTTTACATATGTCAACATAAAAGTAGAACTTAGAACTGTATTATTTTTTTCTCTCTTTAATTTTAAATTTTACGTTTTTCTTCCACTTTTAATTATTTTTAAAAAATATTTAACAATTTCTCTCTTTTTAACTTGTTTTATTTTAAAATTATTATAAATATTTACTTCATTTAAAATTAGATTATTATGAAATAAATTATTCAACTTAGAACTAGAAACTAATGAATAAAATTCAAATTATTAATATTCAACCTAGATAAAAAAAAAAATTCTAGAGTAAGTTTTAATATTATGTCCGCGCTAGTTGAATTGAATTTTTAATAAATCTTATAAGAAGATCAAATAGAAAAAAAAAATAACTTAAAAAAAAATAACAATTTAATAAAAAATAATATATATTTTATCATCATGTTTTTATAGATTTTATTAATTTGATTTATTAATTCACCTTATCATTGCTTAATCATTTTTATATTTAGCTTTTAATATATTATATGCTACTTGAGTTGAATTTTTAATAAATGTTATAAGAAAATGAAATAAAAAGAAAAGAAAAGAAGAGACTTTTAAGAAAAAATAAGATTTAAAAACTTAAAAAAAATATTACAGTTTAGTAAAATATATATATAATTTAATATATATATATATATATATTAATTTAATTTATTTATTCTTCTAATTATTACTTAATAATTTTTATATTTAACTTCTTATTCTTTTATATTATGTATATTTATTAAGTTATTTATTTTTCCGATTATTACTTTGAAAAATATATAAATCAATTAATTAGTTTAAATATATAAACATATAATTACAAGTTAATAGATAAAAAAAATATAAAAAACTAATGGTTAGTAGAGGTTGTACTTTGTTCTTAACATAGTCTCTACTATAAAAGAGAATAAATTATTGAGAGAAATAATTTAAATGTATTTATAATGGCATGTATAATAATTAAAAAAAATAAATATTTATAATAATAAAAAAATGGCCAGAATTACAAATTGAGGCTTCTTATTTAGTATCAATTACAATTTCGGACCTTCTATTTAAAATTTCGCATATTGGGGCTTTCCATTGTCAATTTATACAAAATAGGCCTCTCGGACATAGACATCCATTAAAAATAATTAATTATGTGCCATTTATATTTATAAACAAATAAATGCAGGTGACATACGACCATTTAAATTTTCTTTTAATAATTGTTATTATAATAAAATATTATTTATTAAAATAAAACAAAAAAATCAATGAATCTTCTCTTACACATCAAGCACGATCTCTCTCCCTCTACTCCATGCTTTCTCATTCTTTAAGTCGCCTGTCCATTTTCTCCATCTACTTCAATCTTTCTCAACAGTAAGTCGTTCTTCGTCGCATGCCGCCCGCCTCCGCCGCTGACCATTCGTTTCTTTCAGCATCGCAAAGGTAAACCATAATTCAGTTTTGATAAATTCTCTCCTAATTGTATGATTCAAGTTTGATTTTTCTCATTATTTAATTTTTATCTTTGATTAGGTCTTAATAAAAAAATGAGGAAAATATATGATCGAGGAAAACAAAATCCTTCCCAAAATGCAATACGGTAGGGAAGAAACGAAGTTATAAATTTTAGATTGTGATTTTGTAGATTAGACGCAGGTGTGATGCATTCAATTGATTTACAAAAGAGATTGGATCCCCTTCCTTAATGTTTATACAAATTATTACTAAGATCGTCCATCCCGATTCATATCATATCATTATTAGTCAAATATGTTTTGTTCCTCAAATCTCACTGTTAATAAATTTTATATTTTCCCCGAAATAGTATTTGTTCATCCTGAGCATTGTTCATTCTTTCTCTAGATGCATGCTATAATACCAATGTTGTATGAAGATTATACAAATTTAAAGAGGAAGTAAATCTAAAATTGTTTTATCACCTTCATTTTAATCAAGAAATTTAAAGAGGGGTTAAATTTTGGTGCAGAGTATAGTTTATATAGATCTGATATGTATATTTTCAACCATATTTTGGGACTGTTATAAATAAATAAATAAAAAGCATCTTCTCGATTGCCCTATAAAAAGCATCTTTATTGTTTTTTGATTCACAATTAGACCATATTTAGAAAGGGTTTTATTTGATCATTCTCTTTTATTAATTCTGAAATTCTTCTTTTTCAGATATGTGTGATTAATACATTATGGGTCAGAAAATGTGACGTCCATTAGAGATATTGATGAATTGTGGTTTTGGGATTTGGTAGAGTTTACTAAATCATTGGGATATAGTGATCGGTCTCTCTTTAAGTTTTTGTATGATGGGGTGATGGTGTTTTAAGCCCCTTCAACTATGATCAACATGTGTTGGAGGTTATACAATTATTTAAGAGTTGTCTAGAGGTTACAATTCATCTTGACCATGTAAATGGGTCTGCTTTGAACCCAATACCCTTACAAGTTTGGACTAGTTTAGAAGATGAAGAAGAGACGGGTTTTGAAAATGAAGAAGAGACTAGTTTTTGATGAAATAGGGGAAGAAGATAGAAATTTTTGAAGCTAATGTCGAAGAAGGGGTTATTGATAAAGAGTTTGTAGATGAAGAGATTCCTGTAAAGACAGATTTTATTGCAATTAGATATCTTTGTGAGGACAATGCAAAAATTATGTAAGGAGAAATTGAATTGTGATGTCACTTTGTCCCTTATGAGAAGAGTCAAAGGTTTCGTATTGGAAGAAAATCAAGGTAACAATGATAAGGAGTTTGTGTGGAGGTATATTGCTGAGTTGAAAAAGAATAATGACATAAGTACATTTATCCTCCAAACCACCAAAGACGAAGAAACTGGAGTGAATAAATTCAAACAATTTTACTTGTGTTTTAAGGCTTTAAAACATGGATGGTTGGCCGGATGTAGACCCGTTATTTATTTTGATGGATGTTTCTTGAAAAGTAAGAGCAAGCGAGAATTATTAAAGGTAAATGATAGAGATGCCATTGAGAACATGTTCCCAATTTTGCATGGGCTGTTGTTGAAGGAGAAAACTTATCAAGTTGGGAGTGGTTTCTTAAACTCCTAATTGAGGATCTTCAATTAGGAGAAGGGTCCAACTTACCTAATGTTGAACACAGATTTTGTTGTCGACATTGGTACGGAAACTGGGTTAGAGCTGGATACATGGGAGGGGACTTAAAGATTTTGTTCTAGAATTGTGCTCGATCTACATATGCAGAACTTTTTGATGTCATCCTAAACATTCTTGAAGAGGTTAAGGAGGGTGCTGGTAAGTCTCTAATTCGAATAAATGAAAGAAAATGGTCAAAAGCATATTTAAATGAAGACCCCAAATGCGACATGAAAGATAACAACATATGTGAATGTTTTTAATTCATGGATAATTGCTAGTAGATGCAAGTCTATCATTAGCATGTTGTGGCATATAAGGTTAATGGTAATGAGGAGAATCGCGAGATTGAGAAAATAACTAATCAATTTATGGTTTGAATATATATCACATGTGGAAAGAAAGAGACTAGAAGTCTCAAAAGCGAGGTGCCATAGGTGCAGTTTATATATCACAGTTTGGATTGAAAAATCTCCTTCAAGGGAGCCAGAACTTCCATGATCATATTGTGGACGCCCATCATCCCTGGGGATACTTCTTCAGATGAAGTGTGAGCAGAGGAGACACAATGGGATCCTAGAGGGATAGATCAAATAGGTGTAAGAAGAGAACTGGCTTGAATAGATAATTCTGGTTCTATGTTTCGGGGTGGAGCTTGATGATGAAGTGCATAAATTATTGCTTGAGAACCGACCTCATCTCCAAGAACCTCATTGCTCAGTTTACGGATAAAGCCCAAAATTTCTTTGGAATTGATATACATACCAGGAAGAGCGTTTGCAGAAGTCGGATGCTTGGACTTTTAAGCTTCAGACTCCTTCTCCTAAGCCGCATGCTCTTTTGGAGGAGATGATTCAACACCTGTTGGGGGAGTATTTTCAATTTGAGGAGAAGAAGAGGGAACTTCGTCAACTGCGGACGTTGGTTTTGAACAGGCTTGATCTCCCTCAACTTCTTTCTCACTTTCTTTGGACTTAAAGAGTAACACCTGTTGATACTTTATCACCAGATAATAGCCCCTCTTCCCGCACATAGGCCCAATGACGCTCTATTTATTCCTTAAAAAAGGGGAACTACTCTTTAATAGATGACCAAAAATGATCAAAAAATGAAAATTTTGAAAACATTATTCCTTTGTAGAAGACTTCTCCTGCTCGATTAGATACTCCTTTGACGTTTCTCACCTTCCTAGAAAATCTGTTCAACTTTAAAGATATAGAGAATCATGCCATGAAGGGGTGGCATTTCGTCAAAAAAAATCATTGGCTCGTCCTTGTCATAATGGTTTAAATTTGTTCGAGAAGCAGGAGCCCGAGATTCACCTGAACTAGAGGATTCTGTGCCATGCACGAATTTAAGAGTGGTTGAACAATAATCCTACATTATCCCTTTAAGATGGTTTAACACTTCCACATCTATTTTCGTAGTATTAGAAAACAGATTGAAGTTCATTCTGTAGCTGGTATAGAATGGGAAAAGGGCACGACCTCTCGCAAAGGCTGCCACTAGTTCTGTTCTCTTGAGGGCTTCGTAAACAACTTTTATTTTGGTCAAGGAGAAGATTACCTTTTTGAATTTTAGCAGTTCATTCCATTTCTCATCTTCTTCAACATCTGGGAGAACTTCACTAAAGCTTGTGCAAAGTCTTGCGCTGAGTCAAATATTAAATAGATCGATTTTGACATTGGCAGCAACTTCAACCTCTTCGATTATCAGATTAATGGAGGCTTGAGCTTCAGGAGTGATATCAAGAGGAGGATCGAGCGTTATTTCAGCAATTCCTTTCCTTGCCCCTACAACTTCGACAAGTCCAGATCCTTTATAGGGTCCCTGAACACAATCCCTCTAACTTGTCTCATCAGGGAAAATGAGGAAAACCTTTTGAGATAGTATTTGTTGAAGAACCCCCCACAATCCCAACATTTGTGACAGCTTCCTCTTCCACATCGATAGCAGCCGAAGAGGGAAAAACCTCTTGCTGAGTGGAAGGGACAGGGATTGACTCTTAACCAATGGCTACCGCGACCATCTGTTGCGAACAACTGATAACATTATCAACATCCTTACCTATTGATGAGTTCTCAACCGCAGGTAGAACCTCCTACTGAATAACAGGAATAACATCAAGTTGGCCGACTACTGCGTCCTTTGTCTGATCGGATGGAAGAACATCCGATCAATCAACAATAAGAGTGTTGAACATATAGGTTAGAACAAAAGCGACTACCATTTGAACCTCTAAAGTCGTAGGTTTAGACGAAATATCAATAGGAGCTACAACCTGTGCTTGGGCTGATTCTGCTAGAAAACCTTCTAGTGGCGAAGGAGAGTCAACAAAAAGCGGAGGAGCGGTGATATTTACCTCAAACCTAGTCCTCTTACGAGATGAGTTGATTTTGCCAACTTCTTCTTGTTTGTCTTTAATAATGTTGTTGGAACACGCAACCGATTCAACTCTAGATGGTTTGAGTCTCTTTGCAGATGTCGAGAAATTGGAAGTGTTAATACGTTTAGATCTGCCGACCAATTTACCACCGCTTAACTTCTGTATGGAGGCCTAAAAGTTAGACTCCTTACCTTTTTTCATTTCGGTAATATATTATGCAACTGAGATGGAAGAGAATACCTTATTGGAATTTAGAGGAGTACCTGAACTGGTGGAAACACTCATATGCTTCAAAATCCAGCCAAGCTAGACTGAAAAACCTAGACTTCATTTATTGTGAGGAAGCACCATCTGGCAGAGAATGTTGAATAAAATAAATTATATTCATGACTACTCCCCTTGTTATAGCAACTATCGTTTCAAACTTATATTGAGTGATTGCGTCAAAAGCTCATTCCCTCCCTTGGAGTGACTTGGCGACGAGGTCGCATAGAATATGATACTCACATTTCAAATACTTCTTCTTTCCACTTCAGCTGACGGGACCATCAAGATCAGAAAAAATAGGTTTGCATCTCGATTAATATATCTAAAGGAATCTCTTTAGAAAAGTCCAAGCCCTTCGTTAGGAGCCCTAGAATTATATTCATTCCCTTCACCTATGCCTAAATGGACTCTCCGGTGATCTTCGTAGAGTCAATGAAGGCCCTCACTTCCTCATCGTAGATCATAAAGGGACCCCTAAGAACTTCCTGAGGCAGGATGCCTCAAGAGATCGGAATATGACCTCCATCTCTGGTAGCCTAGAGTTGTAGATGGATTCGATGTCGACCTGCATCACGTTGTTAGAAAAAGCATTTTTTTAGCCATTGCAAGAATATAGAAGAATTGAAGAAGATTAAGGAGTTTTTCTAGAGAGAAGGTAGAGCAATCGAAGTTTGAGGGTTTAGGAAAATATCAAGAATAATGTGAAGAGAAATTTTTGGCATGCAAGATGTTTTTTAAAGGACTAAACAGATATGTTTCAAACCGCATTTAATTCAAAGGAAGACAATCCGTCATATTAGTGGAGCGTGTTTCCCAGACGCTATGATTAAAAGAAATAAGGCACCATTTTAAAAATATATTCCCAAGGGAACTCATCATTATTTACTTCATTAAGCATAAGAATCTTGTATTGATTATATTAATATATCATAATAATGAATATCAGTTATAATTTTTAACAATGAAAGACACGCGTTTTCATGTTATTCGATATTTGGGGATATTTTAAAAAAATATTTATTTTAAAAAATATTTCTTCTAAATATTTCGAAATATAACTTCTTAATGTTTTAGTGGGAAAGGTACAAGGACAAATAATGACAAAATAAGATAGCTGTCCCATTTTGGTATGAAGATGAGACTACCAAAATAGATGTGTTTTCCGCATATCCTATATTTAAGAAATCGGTTATTAATTTGAGAAAACCGCTTCCACTTACAGAGAAGACTAACCGAGCGATATTTTGTTCAAAGTGTAAATAACCGACCAATTTAAATTCCAAGTTGCTTAACCGGTTTCGGTCTGATCTATAGTGGTTTCGGTCGAATGATCTGATCAGTTCAAATCGAGAAAATCGTCTGGTTATTTATGTCTGGTTGATTTACTAACTCATTTCCCTCTAAACAAGGTATATGAAATAAAAATGGTTTTATAGATAAAACTTCACCCTAAATTCATGCATGGTATTTTATAAATGTATTTAATACAAATATTTTTAAGGCATGAAATTCTCCCTAAATTCATGCATGAAGTGTTTTAAGAAAATAGATGAAGAATGAGTTTAGTTAAGGTCTAGAAGACCCAAAACATTTCGAAAGTAAGAAAATTTAGTCTCTAGGAGTGGTTTGATGAATATGTCGGCCACTTGTTGATCCGTTTACACGTATTCCAGCCGGATGTACTTTTGCGCCACATGATCTCGGATGAAGTGGTGCCTGATGTCTATGTGCTTGGTCCTCGAATGCAACACCGGATTGTAGGTTATGTCTATGGCGATGATGTTGTCACAAAAGATAAGTGACTCCTCAGCTTGGATAACGTAGTCTCTAAGTTGTTGTTGAATCCACAACAACTAAGCACAACAGCTCCTAGCAGCTAGATATTCTGCTTCAGTCGTTGAGGTTGCTATGGAAGTCTGTTTCTTGCTATACCAGGAGACAAGACGATCACCAAGGAATTAACATGTTCCACTGGTTCTCTTCCTGTCCACCTTACAACCTGCATAATCTACATTAGAGTAACTTATTAAATTGAAACTAGAATCCTTCGGATACCACAATCCAACGCATTGAGTACCCTTAAGATATTTTAAAATTCTTTTAGCAGCTACATATTGAGATTGTTTAGGGTTAGCCTGAAATCTCCCACATACGCCAACAACGAAGAGGATATATAGTCTGCTTGTTGTTAAATAAAGCAGGGAGTCGATGATCCCACGATAGGAAGTGATGCCAACGCTTTGACCATCTTTATCTTTAGTATTGAGGTATTAGAGCAACTTTCCATGACGAACTTCTTCAACAACTCATTTGTGTACTTTGCCTAGTTGATGAAGGTTCCTCCTTCAAGTTGATGAACTTGAAGGCCCAAGAAGAAACTTAGCTCCCCCATCATTCTCATCTCGAATTTATCTGTCATCATCTTAAAAAACTTTTCACATAACTTGGGGTTAGTTGACCCAAAAATAATGTCATCAACATATATTTGAACAAGTAAATATGAGATTCTTTAAAAAATTTAAATAGTGTCTTATCAACAAAACCTATGGTGAAGTCATGATCAAATAGGAATTCGGTAAGTGTATCATACCAGGCTCTAAGAGCCTGTTTAAGGCCATACAATGCTTTATCTAGTCTAAAAACCCGGTTAATGATGGTAGGATTTTTAAAACCGGAAGACTGCTCAACGTAGACCTCCTCATTAATAATTCCGTTAAGAAAGGCACTCTTAACATCCATTTGAAAAAACCTTGAAATTTATTAAAAGTATCAAATGCCAGAAAGATTTGAATGGCCTCAAGTATGGCGATAAAAGAAAATAACTCCTCGAAATCAATGCATTCCTCTTGTCTATAGCCTTGGGCCACTAATCTAGACTTGTTCCTCGTAACCAAACCACTTCATTAAGCTTGTTGCGAAAGACCCATCTGGTTCCAATAATAGATTGATTAGCTGGTCTTGGAACTAGATGCCATACTTAGTTCCTTTCGAACTGGTTTAACTCCTTTTGCAATGCAAGGATCCAATCTGAATCAAGTTGTGCTTCGTCAACCTTCTTAGGCTCAATCTGAGAGATGAAAGAAGAGTTCGCATACTCATCTAACAGATGATGTCTGGTCCTAAGAGGCGTAGAAGGGTTACTTATTATGATCTCAAGAGGATAATTTGTATTCCATTTGAAGTTTGGTCCCTAAATATTTTTCAACCGATCGGTTGGCTCAACAAAATTCATCCAAATAGTCGTTTGGTAATAGCCGTCCGGTCAGATGAATTTGCATTATCCATGCTATTAGCCGTTTGCTGAATTACATTTTGGTCTTGTTGAGCTTCAACATTCTCAGTCGCCCGGTCATAAGCAATGTTTCGGTTAATCTAGACTTCATCTTCGCTATCAGATTGGAGAGTAGCAACCTTCATTCCGTTAGACAAATCAATGGATATAGTGGTGTTACTTTCAGCAGACTAATCAAACACAACAAGAGATGATTCTTCAATAGTTAGAGTATGTTTATTAAACACTCTGTAAGCTTTATTGACTGAGAAATATTCTAACATAATACCAATATCGAATTTGGCATCAAAAGCCGTCAAATGATTTTTACCATTATTATGAATGTAACACTTAAAGTCAAAGATCCTAAAATAGAGAACATTAGTAGCTTTTCCATGGTAAATTTCATAAGACGTCTTGTTAAATCTCTTATTAATCATTGACCAATTTTGAGTATGACATGTTGTGTTGATAGCCTCTAGCCAAAGCTTTTAAGACACTCCGGAGTCGGCTATCATATATCTAGCTGCCTCCTTAAAGGTTCTATTTCTCCTTTCATTTCCTTTTCTTAAGCCGTTTTGTTGTGGAGTTCTGGCAATAGTTCATAACAATGCAGCATGCATGTTAAAATACTCTAAAGTGGATGTATCAATAGTTCGCTCACCTGTATGCCATAAGGCCTGCAATTCCTTAATTAACGGTTGTAGAAAAGTATCAATCGCATCACTAAGACTCTTAGGACCGGGAATCAACATGGATAAAATGAAATTACTTGAGTCCATGCATATCGTCGGTGGTACATTGTAAGGTATTATAACAACCGAAAAATGATGTACGATTGTTTTCCATTAATAAATGGCTAAAACCCATCACTAAACAAACAAATTATTACGTTTCGGGGCTCTAAAAAGAAATCGATGTAGTGTTCATCAAACAACTTCCAGGTCATAGAATCTGCGGGATGCCTCAAGAATTCGATGTAGTGTTCATCAAACGACTTCCTTCAAAAACTGTTTTGAATCATCCAACAATTTGTAGAATATTTTATCATCGTCAACCGGATCTTCAGAATTAGAGTGTTGAATGTTGAGATACAAATCATTGAGAATATCTTCCATATACTGGTCATCAACATCATTATCAATAATATCATCAACTGTATTATCTTCTTCTATGATATTCTCGTTAACATTGTCTTCGTTATTTGATTCGTCATCAACATCATCAACGCCATCATCAACAATATCATTTGTGGAGCTCCTTTCACCGTGAAAACACCAAAAATCGTAGTCCATTCTTATACCGTGTATAATTATATGTGTCTTGACACTATTAGCACTCTCATAGTTTCGATTTGCACATTTAACGCAAGGACATGCAATATTTTCCCTTCCAGTAGAGTATTGAGCAAAATTTAGGAATTGCTCAACGCCTTTCATATATTGTGGATGATCTCGACGTAGGAGCATCCAATTTTTGTCCGGAATTTATATTTTCCAACGTCGATCAGATTTCTTAAAACCAAACTAGGTTTATATAGAAAAGTGTATTAGAAATTAATTAATCTCAATCATTTGAAATGTAAATCTTACATCAATAATGTCAATATCGTGTTACAAGAAAACCTACATCTTATATAATCTAAATATCACTCAAATACACATCATCATATCAGATTTATTATTATCTAACATATTTAATGAAGACAAACGTTTAATTTCATTTCTAACATATCTAATGTAAATTCAGCAGTCATGCAAATAATATATCTTATAATGAAGGTAGGCAAACATCCATGTTCATAATCTTAATTCAAATGTTGTTAACTAATAGAGGTATATTTTGCTTTCTAAACTACATTTTGGTATTTTTATAGGCATAAATAAATGGGTTGAGATGATAGAATTAATTGTATCCTAATTTGGTCTTATTAGTATTGCTTCATACCATGACTTTTGAAATGTTCAGACAGGAGATCTGTGATCAATTGAGATTTAAAAAAGTGAGGTCACGAGATGGAGGTCGGGTGGTGGGTGGTTTATCGAGTGTGAGGTCGGAATTAATAGTTGGTTTGGCGAGCATTTAAAAGTGTGAGGTCACGAGAGATGGAGGTCGGGTGGTGGGTGGTTTGTCGAGTGTGAGGTCGAAAATAATGGTTGGTTTGGATAGCATTTAAAAGTGTGAGGTCACGAGAGATGGAGGCCGGGTGGTGGGTGGTTTGTCGAGTGTGGGGTTTTTTCTGAAAAATTAAGAAGTATCTATCTTATTGTGATGTTGAAATTGAAAACAATGAAGTTCATTTATGGTGATTGAAGGATAAAATTAAGTAATTATGCAAATGTTATTGTCTTGAACAATATGTGATCAATTGAGAAGTCAATTAAACAATAATATAAATTCAACATTTTAACTAACTAATCTCTCTCTATATATATAATGATGCTTATTTTTTAAAGTGTCCGGATTGCCGGGTCGAGAGTTGTGGTTAATTTGGATATATATGTGAGAGTAAATGGATACTTGAGTCGGATTGTGGTTTGACTCACCCATAAACTTAAAACGTTTAAAAATAAAATTAAAAATGCTATAGGTATGGTTTGAACATGTAACCTAACAAAACAAGTACAACTCTTTAACCAACTATGCTAATAACACTTTATATTTTAATTTTTCACCAAATTTGATGAACGCGGTAGTTCATCAATAATTTTTTAATCGGTCATAATTCTCTTTTGACTCTGCCCTATAGATTTCACTATTATTTATGAGCAATAATTGAAGAATTTCGTCATATTTATAGAGATAGGGGACATAATTTATATGGATATAGTAAGTCTCGTCTAGGCTACTTTAATGATAGTCTTTACATTTTTCCTTTCACTTGTAGTATGGGGAAGAAGTGGACTCTAGAGGTGAGACTAAATTAGTTGAGGAATAAAAATGTATCAATTGTTTTAGAGATCATTTTGCAATGTGAGAGTAAATGGATATTTGAGTCGGATTCTGGGTTGACCCGTACATAAACTTAAAACGGTTAAAAATAAAATTAAAAATGCTATCACATTTTTACCGTATTATTTTTTTCACGATATTTTTATATTATTATGGAGGAACTATTTTGGGATAAATATAGAAACCAGGTCGCTAAGGTTGGCATTGGATTGAAGAAAATGTAACGGAAACAAATTTATTAGAATGGAGCGACTCGAATGATGTCAAAGTCAATTATGTAACAAATTGAATGGATTCTAGTGACATGACTAGTTGAATGCCCAATGCCCAATGCCCAGGGTGGTGGAGAATGAGAGTATTGTATTGCAGTGCTACATTGTCCCACTAGACATGACTCTTTGTAGTGTACATAGTCTCAACTCAAGATAAATTTAAAACTATATTTTTCAAATGTGTTAAAACACGACACAACAGAAAATGCATGTAGAGAAATTCTTTTTAGGGAAATATATATAGTCTCTAGAATTTCATTGTAAAGTAATATGAAATAATATAGAAACAATTGTAATGAAAATGGCATCATAGATTGAACAGAGAGTGTGAAATGAGAAAGATACTGCATATTAAAGAGGCTAGAGAAGATAGGACTAAAAGAGTGTATTTTTTTAAATGATCCATTTAATAAAAAAATCGTTTAAATATAACGATAAAAACATGACATGAAAAAAGTTATCTAGAAATTGAATACATTAGAATAATTAATTGACTCGTAAATATTCAGAAAGAGAAATAAGATCTCCACACGAATCCACAGGTTTTCTGAATCCAATCTCAGATATCGTCATGATAATTATATTGTGAATAATCTTTAACGGCCTACTTTCGCTGTTAAAAGTTCTCCGATTTCTTTTCAACCAAATAATCACCCATAAAATTATAGGGATAGAGGCACATCTTCTAAGTCTCGCATTTTTAGTGCCTCAATCAATGTCTCCCAATAGCCACTGACGGTTCCCGGCATAACCCATTGTATTATAGTCAAATTCTACAAAAACTTCATATATACTTGCAACAACGTGACAATGTAAAAGTAGATAAAAAGTTGTCTCAACCTCTTTGTAGCACATACGACTCACAATAATCATGCATTTTTTCATACATCTATCGTCAATGAGAATTTCGTCGTGAATAAACAAAAAAAAGAGATCTTTGTAGGCATATTAGACTCCCATAAATTTTCTCAACAAAGATCAATCGGACGAACTTTAAACAAAGTATAACAATGTCCCACATGAAAGTTATTCAAATCACGTCACCGCATAGAATCTCAAGAAGACGGGTTTAACCCATTATTTCTAACCATGAACAAAAGTCTATCATTGGACATGTTTTCCTCACTGTTCAATCTTCTTCTATTTCTGATATAGTTAGCAAAACTACTAGACCGAATGTCAAACATATTTTTGACCGATTAATCTCTACAAATACAAATAGTATTAAGCTCGGGAAAAACCTTCGCCAAACACTTACCACCACACCAAGTGTCGTCCCAGAAACGAATCGAACTTCCATCACCCACAATAAAAATCGAATGCTCCTGATAAACCTTCCACGTGGCATAAATATCACCCAAATGTTGCATTCGTGTTAACAATGATAAATTTGAATACTTTTAAAAAAGTACATTGATGATCAAGTTTTTTTCCATAAAAAGTCAATAAAAAAAGGTGAGTAAATTATAAGTCAAGAACATTCAAACCTCACACAATCTGAAAAGACAAAAAAAGTCTATTTTTTTATTGGTTCATGTTGATCTAGTAATATTCAAATAATTTATACTAATCAATTATATTATAACTTAAACTAAACTGTTCTTTTTATGTGTTTTCATCGTTAAGTTGGATATTTCTCTATTTAATGAATTATTAAAATGAGTTTTATCTTGTAAGAAAATATTAGAGCATACATACATATAACACGAAAAGTATAGGTTAAGGATAAGAAAACATACCTTTTGCTTCCTTGGTTGATCAACATGCCATAATATTAAATATTAAGCCTATTTTTATTACTCTTTTGGTCTTTCCTAAACATTCTGCACATAAAATGGAGAATTACAAATCAACCGCAATTATAAGAAGATTGCAAATCAATTTTTGTTCAACTTTGCAAAACTACTCACTCTACTCATATAAATCTCAAGCGTTTTGAACTTTTATTATCATAATTTTGTATTCTCTTGTTGAAATCATTAGAAAATATTGTTATTAATGGATTTCTAATTGCATAATTTTTACCAAACACATAGTCATGTCATCGTATAGTGTTGTTTTTATAAATAACAATGTTAGCAAAATTGAACTTTCATTACAAGAAGATTCATTTTTCTTTCTCAACCATTTCCCTGTCATTTTTAATGTTATCTGAATTGGATTAACACTATTTATTTTCATATTCATCCATTTGACAACTATGTTGTTTTTAGCACAATTAGAATCCCACATCGGAAGATGATGGGAGTGAAAGAAGTTTCTTAGTATATAAAAGAAACTATATTCACAATTAGCAGAAATCCCACATCGGAAGATGATGGGAGTTGGGGAAGTTTCTTAGTGTATAAAAGAAACTCTCCCCTCTTTGGTTTATTGCACCCAAATTTGTATCTCTTCTTCCTTATTAATTGATAGCCTTAGTGCTCGGAGACGTAGGCAACATTTTGGCCGAACTCCGTTATCAAATTCTGTTAGTGTTCTTTCGTTTGGTTTTTTTCTTCTTTTGTGGTTCTGTCAGGGTTTTTCCCCAACAAGTGGTATCAGAGCCGAAGGTTCGTCCTTGGCATGGTGGAGTCTTCAAAAGGGGCGTCAACTCCTTCGTCATCCTGGACGAGGACACCGATGTCGAATTTGAAGTTTGCGGTGGAGATCTTTGATGGAACTGGGCATTTCGACATGTGGCAAGGTGAGGTTCTAGACTGTCTTTTTCAGCAGGGTCTAGATGTTGCTATTGAGGTCGGAAAGCCAGATGGTATAGAAGAAAAAGAGTGGAGTATCATGAATCGGTTGGCGTGCGGAACAATTCGGTCGTGCCTGTCCAGAGAGCAGAAGTATGCTGTGAAGAATGAAACTTCTGCACAGAAACTGTGGCAAGCATTGGAGGACAAGTTTCTGAAGAAGAGTGGTCAGAATAAGCTCCTTATGAAGAAGCGACTGTTCCGGTTTGAATACCAATCAGGTACTACGATGAATGAGCATATAACTAAGTTTAATCAGTTAGTAGCGGATTTGTTAAACCTTGACGTTAGGTTTGAGGATGAAGATTTGGCTTTGATGTTGCTATCGTCCCTTCCTGATGAATTTAAACACTTAGAAACAACGTTACTTCATGGGAAGGGAAATGTTTCTCTTGATGCTGTAAGTTCTGCTTTATATAGTCATGAATTGAGAAAGCAGGATAAAAGGAAAAGCAAAGTAGATACAGCAGATGAAGCATTGATGGTCATGGGCCGTCAGCAGAGCAAATCAAAAGGGAAAGGAAGAAGATCTGAAAGTAGAGTTGCCAAAGATGAATGTGCTTTCTGTCGTGAGAAAGGACATTGGAAGATTAACTGCCCAAAGTTGAAGAAGAAAGAGAAAGATTCTGAAGATGCGAATGTTGCAGAAAACAAAGGTGATGCAGATTCAGAATACTCTTTATCGATGTCACACACAACATCACATCCTGATGCATGGATATTGGACTCAGCCTGCACTTATCATATGACACCAGTTCGAAAGTGGTTCTTTGACTTTAAGGAGCTAGATGGTGGAGTTGTTTACATGGGAGATGCTAATACATGTAAAATAAAGGGGATAGGTTCAATCAAGCTGAGGAATGATGACGGATCTACCAGAATTATTAGAGATGTTCGGTACATACCGAATATGAAAAAGAATCTCATTTCTTTGGGGGCCTTGGAGTCGAAAGGCCTACATGTGAAATTGGAAAATGGAATTCTTAAGGTAATATCTGGAGCGCTAGTGATGTTGAAAGCTATTAGGAAGAGTAATAATTTGTATTACTATCAAGGTAGTACAGTTAATGGGACATCATGTGTATCAACTTCCGGGAGCAGTAAGGAGTTAGAGGCAACAAAGCTATGGCATATGCGATTGGGGCACGCTGGTGAGAAATCTATGCAAACTCTTGTCAAGCAAGGATTATTGAAAGGTACAAAAGTTTGTAAGTTAGATTTTTATGAACATTGTATTCTGGGAAAACAAAGACGAGTAAAATTTGGCACTGCTATGCATAATACCAAGGGTATTTTGGACTATGTGCACTCAGATGTCTGGGGACCTGCCAAGACTCCTTCTCTTGGAGGTAGACATTATTTTGTTACTTTTATTGATGATTTTTCCAGAAGAGTTTGGGTGTTTACTATGAAGAACAAAGATGAAGTGTTTGAGATTTTTCTTAAATGGAAAACTCAAGTTGAAGACGAGACAGGAAGAAAGATCAAAGTTATCCGGACTGATAACGGTGGAGAATACAAGAATGATCCATTCCAGAAGTTATGCCAAGAGTGTGGCATAGTTCGACACTTCACAGTCAGAAAAACACCACAACAGAATGGAGTATCGGAACGTATGAACAGGACATTGGTGGAGAAAGTTCGATGTATGTTGTCTAATGCTGGGTTAGACAGGAAATTTTGGGCAGAAGCTATGTCATACGCTCAACATTTGGTAAATCGCCTACCATCATCTGCACTTGGTGGCAAGACTCCATTAGAGGTATGGTCTGGAAAACCTGCAACTGATTATGATTGTTTGCATATTTTTGGTTCTATTGCATATTATCATGGAGTTGAATCAAATTTGGATCCACGAGGAAAGAAGACTCTTTTTATGGGATTTACTACAGGAGTTAAAGAGTATCGCCTCTGGTGTTTGGATGCAAAGAAAACCATTATCAGAAGAGATGTTACTTTTGATGATTATTCAATGTTGAATAAGGTAACACCAGACAAGATTGATTGTACTCCGCAACAGGTGGAGTTTGAGCAGATAAAGATAAGCCCAACTAGAAGTGACTCTCCGACGACAGACGAAGAGTTAAATGAGGATGAGGTTCTGACCCAAGAACCTTCAGAACAAAGTGAATCAATTGCTGTGAATAGGCCAAGACGAGTTATTCAAAAACCAGGTCGGTTTGTTGACATGGAGGCCTATGCACTTCTAGTCGTAGATGATGTTCCATCCACTTTTCCAGATGTCAGTCGAAGTACTGAAAATGGAAAAAGAAGAGGTGTTATGGAAGATGAGATGCAATCTATTCAAAAGAATGAGACATGCAAGTTGACGCATCTACGAAAAGGGAAGAAGGTTATTGGTGGTAAATGGATCTTTGCTAAGAAAGAAGGATTTCCTGAAAAATTTGATGTTCGCTACAAGGAAAAATTGGTAGTTAAAGACTACGCTCAGAAGGAAGGAGGGGATTATAATGAGGTACTTTCTCCTGTTGTTAAACACTCTTCCATTAGAATTTTGTTGGCCTTGATAGCGCAGATGAATTTGGAGATAGCTCAACCAGATGTGAAGACCGCAGACATACACGGTCATTTGAATGAGGAAATTTACATTTATCAATCAGATGGATTCAAAGTTGCTGATAAAGAAAATTGGGTTTGCAAGTTGAACAGATCATTGTACAGGTTGAAGCAATCGTCGAGACAATGGTACAAGCGACTTGACAAGTTTATGATGGAGCACAAGTACACAAGAAGCAGATTCAGTTCATGTGTGTATTTGCGCAAATTGCAAGATGAGTCTTACATCTATTTACTCTTGTACGTTGATGATATGTTGATAGCATCAAAGAGCCAATATGAAGTTGACAAATTGAAGGCTCAATTGGGTAGAGAGTTCGAGATGAAAGACATGGGGAAAACCAAATCTAATTGTTTAGATTTGGTAAACACATTCCGCGTTTGAGTCGGCGCTGAAGAGCGCCAATTGGAAGCACTGAAGGTTTATTTTTTAATATTGAAGATTAGTATTTGGATATTGTGCCAAGGTGGAGATTTGTTGTTTTTGGCACAATTAGAATCCCACATCGGAAGATGATGGGAGTGAAAGAAGTTTCTTAGTATATAAAAGAAACTATATTCACAATTAGCAGAAATCCCACATCGGAAGATGATGGGAGTTGGGGAAGTTTCTTAGTGTATAAAAGAAACTCTCCCCTCTTTGGTTTATTGCACCCAAATTTGTATCTCTTCTTCCTTATTAATTGATAGCCTTAGTGCTCGGAGACGTAGGCAACATTTTGGCCGAACTCCGTTATCAAATTCTGTTAGTGTTCTTTCGTTTGGTTTTTTTCTTCTTTTGTGGTTCTGTCAGGGTTTTTCCCCAACAAGCTAAATATCAAATTTATACATATTTTTCTAGTCCAGTGAGCTAAAATGTTGCTTATCCATTTTGAATGTTAAAAAACTGTAGTCTGGTGTAGCAATGTTAGTTGTATGAAATAGATATTTTTATTATACAGTGCTTTCAATTACTTATCCTAATGAATGTTCTCTTAAGAAAATATATAGTTTGTCAATATATATAGATCATTACCATTTTGCCTGCAATTTGTTATAACAGTCAAATTAATATGTACTCGTTTTTTTTATTATTAAAGAGTTATCTAAGTATGTTGATGATTTCCTAGAGTTTTAATTGTTTTTAATGTGTGTGTATAGAGGATAATCATTGACATTATCTTGATTTTCTATTCAGTAAATATTCATTCATTATTTATCATGAATATCTAAACAGGGTCGGTCTGCTTCACTTATGAATTTGTTCAAAGGAACACCTAAAAAATATTTAAAAATATATTTCTACAAATATTTGAAGAGTTCACTTATAATCACTAAACTTATATACAAGATAACTTAACAACTAAACTATATAAGTTACTTCTATTGTGATTTAATCTCAAACTAATAGTAAATAAATATATATTTCATATTAAAACAATTCAATAGTTAACCAATAAGTTAAATTCAAATAGTTCACCAATTAAAACATCAAATAAAGTTGAGTACATACAAAGTTCAAACAATCAAATGTCAATTATCTCTAAATAAACTCATCTCCAATTATATGAATTCTAATTAAGAGCAGAGTAATGCAAACAGAACAATTGTCTAGCAATAAATGAGTAATATATAATGAAAACAATGTTAGATATTTTTAGAGTTCCATCTTCTTAGCACGAAACCTCCGGAAGAGCTTCTTTGAGAATCTGTACTCTAAACATTATAGATGAGTCGTTACTCGTATCCATAAGCTCGAACAAGCACACATCTCCCAATTTTAAATTATTGTAGATGGCAAATATCTTCAAACCATTGAATCTTGTCGTCGCCTGATTTCTTCCGTTGTAGTATATTTTCCACTTATTTCCCAAACACTCTAAAATCACGTACACATTGTCATTGGGAAGATATGGACCCATTTTCTCAGGAACATCCTAGTTGCAAATATATAATTATTAAGAAGACACTTATAAAATTTGTTAAAAAACAACAAGTAACTTAGTTGTGAATCTTATATCAAAAAAACAATTTTTATATGAATAGAGATGATTACCATTGAATAAAACGGTTCGAGGTTACGTTGAGTTATGCTAACTTGGAAGTATGGTGTTCCTAGTAGAGGAAGAATTGGCTCCTTCTCTATCTCGGGCATCATTGATCCTGACAAAGGTTGGGTCGATGACATCTCAATATTCATTGTAAGTGTAGCCAACAACGCCTTCTTAGCGTCTTCTGTTGCCATGATCTCCTTTATTGATCTATACTGTTGAAGATAAGCAATACAAATATTTTAGAAATTAAAAGATTTATAGTAAAAATTTAGAAAATCTGTAATCTAGTGAGTTATAGATTTTGAAATATTTTTCTCTTAAAATGTCACAATTAGAAGTAGATTATGAAAATATTCCTTAGATGATGTAAGATATTGATTATTTAAAATTAAAATAAAAACTTAAGAGATTTAATCAAGATTATATTTTTTATGATAAATATTAAAATTCAAAATTAATTTTAATGCTTATTTATGGATCATATATTCTACAATATTAGAGGATGTATTGTGCTTCATGTTCATAAACAATGAGAGAAAGCAGGAGATCTCCCATGAAACCACTTAGTAAACTTATCTTGAACTAAATAGATAAAATAAAAATAAAAAATATAGCAGTATATGTTAAGGATAGGAAAAAATACCTTTTGCTTCCTTGGTCGATCAGCAGGTGACAATTCTGGATTCTTTTTTATAACTATTCTTTTATCTTTATCTTTAGTTCTTTTCACTTGCTTTGATTTCATTTCTTGGACCTTGTTACTATCTTCACCAATTAAGCTGTAAAATAATGATAAAAATAAGAATTGATTTGATTTGAGAAGTGAAATATAGGGAGAGTTATAAGAGAAATAAAAGTCAATGAGAACAGATTATAATATTTTATAAATTCACATTATTTTTAAAATAGACTAGTGTATATAAACATATCACATGGCAACTAAAAGAAACACACATATTTAAATATTCTCAATGATAAAATGGAGGATTACAAATCAACCACAATGATAAGAAGATTGCAAATCAACTTTTGTTAAACTTTTTAAAACTACTCACTCTACAAAGATAAATCTCAAGTGTTTGCACTTTGTTTGTTATCATAATTTTGTACTCTTATTGAAATCAATAGAAAATATTATTATGAATATATCAATGGATTTCTAATTACATATTTTTTACCAAACAGTTATGACATCATATAAGAAAGACATTTATATATGCTCAGATTGCAAAACAAACATAAAAATATAACTACTTAATGTATATTATAAATAAAATAAGAACTATATTATATATAACTCAATAGTTCAAGTGTCCTATATATTCATTTAATAACTATTCAACAATTCACTTTTGTGATAACTAAGACATTTTTTAATTGTTTTCCGGTATCAAGAGAATCACACACATCTAAAAATCAAATAATTCTAACAAATTTAGCAAGAATTCAATAGTACTTGCATAAAAATAGCTTCATGAAATAATTGATAATAAATGTTAAAAGATCATCAAATAATCTAATGAGAAGAAGATATAATTCAAATATTGTCATTCAATTTCTCTATTTTTGGAATGGAAATGTTATGTTTAATTTATACTTGACTTCAGTCCGATTTGATATTTAATTGAAATAAATTCTTAGAATCAAAGCAAAATGAGTAGAGATTTGAAAGGATTTCAAAACCAGCTACTGTGTTATTAAAATTTTGATTATCTAACTCTATCGGATTTCATATATCAATTTATCATTTCAGAATCTCAACAAATTTCTAAATCTCGTCAACAAGCTTCGTAGTAAAGTATACAAATTCAAGCTTTGAAAAATTTCAAAATATCAATATTGATTTTTTTTACCTTTGAGATATAGGTTCAATCTCGTTTTCCAGTACATTCTTCTTTTCTTTCTTGACCTTATAAGTCCGTCGAAGACTATATGGCGCTGATCTTCTTCGTTTTCCATCCATCTTCCTTCTTTCTTTTTCTCTCTTGTGACGCCGCCTACTTTCTAATCTTATTATCGCCTTTTGTTATTAGCTTTTAAAAGCCTAGGGTTAGCATATTGGGTTAAATAAAATAATGAGTCCAATTCAATGGTGTCCATGTAGAGGTGTTTAGATGGGAAAAGTTGAAATTAAAATGAACTTTAGCACCTTATTTCAAATTTTATAATAATTGATATTGAAATATAATATAATTTTTATATTTAAATGAATTATAAAACTATTATTATTAAGAAATTAATTTTGTTTATTTGTATATATATTTATATCATTTTTAATATTATATTAATATATACGAATCATAAAATTAATAAAATATTTTATTGACTATCATTGCTTTAATAATAAAATAAAATGGATCCAACTTGTGGTTTTGTGGGATAGGACAATTATAGGGGCCTCCAATTATAGGTAACTATGAAAAAGTGATAATGAGACAAGAACAAAGATTAAGGTGTCTTAAGGTATACCATGTCCTAACTCCTAACAATATTAAAGTTATAAGATTAATTATCTTATGAATTGTATAGAATATATTAACAATAATTTTGTAAAAATAAAACTGTCTACTATATTAAATGAGATATAATAAATTATGTGCAAAATACACATTTAAATATTGTTAGATAATATTAATTAGTCTAGTCCCAAAACAATGGGTTAATTAATGAACATGTGATCTTTTGCAACAAATTTCAGACTTTACTAACTAATGAAAATTGAAAAATGCAGATTTGATAATATGAATTGTGACTTAAGAAAAACAAAAGAAAAACGCACACATAATTAATTGGCTGTCTTGATCTCGAATCTCATAAATGATGAGGTGAAACCAAAAATAACTTGATCATATATTTTCTTTTTATAAATCTTTAATTTCTTTGAGTCATCACTCAATTTGTCAAAACAAAAATCAAAACCATTCATCAAAGTACGTTTGTAGAATTTCATAAAAAAAAAATTCATGTTTTTAAAAATGATCAAACCAATTGCAAAGGCATTTAGAATTTAAACAATGAATATAAATGACTTTTATAAAAGTTTAAGACCTTATTTGAATATTTGAATCAACCAATTGAAGTCTAATTTTAAACTTATTTAAAAATTATACAAATAAAACTTTTAAAATTAAAAATCATAAATTAATACATAAGATTGAACAAGATTCATCTATTATTGTTTCTTATGATATATTAATCAAGTATGAACATTCAATTCAAACCAAGAATGTTTCAAGAAGATAAAATTTCAAATTAAACATTTTCTTGAATTTGACACGATTTTAATGAGTTCTTATAAGGGAAAATGAATTATTATCATATATGGATGAAGTATACCTTCTGGCCCTACTAAACCTGAGTTGGTTAGTTCATTGATTCTTATTTGTGAAAAAAAATTAGGTGTCCCCAAAGGCAATTCCGCCTCCAAAGAGTTCAGGACTGCCCCTTAATGCTTATATGCTCAATAATCGAGAAATTTGATAATATGACCCTAAAAAGGAGGGTATTTTGATTTTTAACCTTTATAATAAAGGTTTGTTTTTTAAACTTTTTTTCGGTTTGCGAAAAGATGGGTGTTGTGCCCTGCTACACTTTTTCGGTTAACTACTATTGCTCATCACTACTACTACTTAGTTAAGCATGTTAAGAGAGTACAATGTAGAGATTGAAGAACGTTTTAATTACTCAACTCGCGACGAAGCTGGAATCCCGAGAGATTGGTGAGATAATAATTATGGACATGATATAACAGCTAGCACTTGATGCTATACATTTTTACACAATTTGATGGCATTTCTGAGCTAGCTTATGCAGCAGTTGGGTATGAAGCCTGCATAGCTATGCCGCACAGTCCTTCCTTGGCACTAATACCACGTTCCATTCTGATGTATCCTTCCTCGCCCCAAGAGCCCCCCCACGAGTTCTTCACAAGCCAATATTTGGTCCCGTCATCCGCAGTGCCATAGCCCACAGCCGTTACACCGTGGTCTAGAGAGGTTCCACACGCGCCCGTGAAGACACCTCCCGAGTAGAACTGAAAACTGAACCCTCCTGCATCAATGGCTACCTAAACAGGGTGATTGGCCACAGCTTTGAGCAACGTACTCTCGCTGTTTGCGGGTACGTCTTCAAATCCAGTTATCTTAGCCGCGTGGTTAGCTGCCTTTTTTTTGCTGCATTTGTCATCAGTTCCAGCGTTGGGTAGTTGGATTCGGTTGTGAGGCCTCCGTTGCTTTTTATGAACTTGAAAGCATCATCCATAAGACCGCCATTGCAGCCTTGATCCACTCCGTTTACGTCGCAATCGACTAGCTCTTGCTCAGACAGGGAGATCAGCTTACCAGTCGTTACCTGTGTGATTCCTTCCATGGCAGCCACAGCCGAAAATGCCCAGCAACACCCTATCGATTGATCAATGAGTGCGTTTTTATTTTATATAAGTAAATCCTACAAAAGCGAACTTAATAGCTAACTCACCACACTGGCCTTGGTCCTTGACTGGAGTGACTGCGCCTTTCTTCCTCCAGTCAATGGTAGCGGGAACCGCTGAAATGTTCCCATATCGGAAGGAATCGGTTGAAGAGGAACAGACATGGCTCTTGAACCTATTCCTTAGCTTGAACTCTTCATTCGTTAGGTCGGCAAACCGATTCACTCCGAGTTTGTATGGAGCGTTTCCGGCTTTGTTAAACAACTCAATCTGCTCCACGTTCTCTTTGAATACGTTGAACCGAGTGTACTTCTCAGCATCATCTTTGTAGACACGATTATGTTGCATCAGCCATTGTTCGTGCCTCTTGAGCATTGAGGTGTCAAGGAGAGACCGGGACGTGGTTTGAGAAATTAGGGCTGCAAAAATCAAGAGCAGAGACATTCCCATGTTCTTGGAATCCATCTTAATTCAAATGTTGTTAAATAGTAGAGGTAGATTTTGCTTTCAACTCACATTGTAGTATTTTTATAGGCATAAATAAATGGGCAGAGAGGTTAGAATTAATTGTATCCTAATTTGGTTTTATTAGTATGAAAAGTATTGTTTCATACCGTGCCTTTTGAAATGTTCTATTTCTCTTTTAGCTTTCTATTGCCTCTATTTTGTTTTCAAATATTCACAAAAGAATAGGAACACTCCTATTTTACTAATATATATTACCTGAAATTGATTGCTCACATGTTTAAAACTTATTAATATTTCTCATTAGAAACTAGATCCCTATATATGTAATAATATATTATTGTATTTAAATAGTAGATTATGTAGTTGTTTTAATAATGCTTAATTGTAAAGTATCATGATTGTCGGATCAAGAGCTGTGATTAATTTGAATATAAATGTGAGAGTAAATAGATACTTGAGTCGAATTGTGGATTAACCGATCCATAAACTTAAAAATATTATAAAATTAAAAATGTTATAGGTTTATTTCAAACTTGCAACATAACAAAAACAAATATAACCATTTAATCAACTAGGATAATAAAACTATATATTTTTAATTCAATACTAAATTTTATTAATGCAAGACATTCTTAACAATATATGTTCAACTCTTTAACTAACTAATCTATATATATAATAAGGGTGAGCAAAATAGTAAAACCAATCAGTTTTGTATGATCCGTATTAAATTCAAACTAAATTTATCTAATTCGTAATCAAAACCATTTTAATAATTAATACGAATATGGATTGAATGGAATATGGTTTGGATAATTCAATCTAAAATAAATTTATATATTTATAAATGTCAACTTGAATTTATTCAATTTTAAATTAATTAAATTATTTAAATTCAATCTGAATTAAACTTAATCCGAATTTAATCCAACACGAAATAGTTAATTCAATTTTGTAATTGAATTCAGATTAATCCGTTAAATTCTATACTCTTGATTAAAAAAATCTAATTATTTAATTTATTTTTTAATATTTAATATGTTTAATTATAAAAAAATAATTTAAAATTTTTAATATTATAATTAATTTTATTTATTTATAATTGAATCTGGAAAAAAATAAATTGTTGACTAAACTATACATAAATAAGTAAAATATATATTATATTTAGGTGAAATAGAATTTAAGGAAAAATAAATTAAAAAATATATTTTTATTTAGATAATTTGAATAATTCTAATCCAAATCGAATTTAATCCGATTCAGACTTAATCCGATCCAAACTCAATTCAATCTGAAATATCCAATCCAAATTAGTATTTTAGATTCGGATCGAATTGAATTTCGAATTAGTCCACTCATTGCTCACCCCTAATTGAACCCACCTCTTTACCAACTTAAACCTTCACACAAAAATACTCACTTTCCTCCGCCTCTTAAATCTGAACATGAGGTAGATGAATCACCTTATCAATATGAGGATGGTAGAAGAATCACCTTATCAATATGAGGATGAAGATGAAATCATAGGTTTAAAGAAGAGACATGTTTGAAATCTGTTAGAGATGAAAAATGGTCAAGAAAATAAAAGAAGGTATACTCCTAAATTTATTGAAACACATGGGGGCAGAATCCCGCTAGTACCAATGTCTCCCACTTACTAGTGTCCAAACAAACTTAGGTTTGGTTCCGGTTGAGTTTTTTATAAAACCCAACAAAAATTAATTTTTTAATTAATCACTTTTTAATAATCACATCACTCATTTCATTATTCAAAATACTAAAATACTCTATTTAATTTTTTATTTTATTTTATTCATATATATATCAACAAAGACTTTACTAAAAATAATCATTACTTTCTTAAAATCATTATCAATAATTATTTTTTTCTCCCTCTAATTTTTTAAAACCCCAATCCGAACCCGGCCTTATAGGAAAATTGATTAAGTCAGATGAGGGAGAAAATTAACGTTTTGACCAAATAGAGAGTGGGCCCACCTTTGCAAACTAGCGTCACAATCTAATGTGGAAGTACCTGAGATAGGATATTTCTCACCTACAAACGACTAACACGAATTGGAATATGCGTTCATCAGCACATGCACATTCAACTTGTTTGTAATTATGGACAAGTTTCAACGAAAATTGAGGATTGTGAAGTCGGGTGATAACAAAATGTTTGAGTCTTATGTTAACCAATGGAAGAGCATCATGAAACAACTAGACAAGTTGTCGAATGAACAAACACATGTATACATGATCTACACAAGAATAACTGACAAGGTTAACCTTAGATTCAACTACGACACTATTTATGCTAAGGGAATACATGACTCTTCCATTAGACATAACTTATATTAATAAACAATCAATAAGATTTTTATAGTTCATAGCTATGTTGCACGGATACGGGTATCGTACTATCAAATACGATACGGATACGGCGATACGACAAAATTTGAAAATATAGAATACGATACGTTTAGGATACGCATATTATTTAAAAAATATATATATAAAAAAATAATTAAAAAAATTAAAACATATTAAAAGTTAGTTAATAACTCGATGTGAATCTTAAGTTTATCTTATTTATCTAAGAAGGACATTTGATAGACAAAGTAAGATGAGGGAGGCTTCAGTCAAGAAGAGGAAATGTTAGTTTATGGTTAATTTTATTTTAAACATTTAAGTTCTCCTAAAATATTTACTTTTCAAAAATTATCAAAATGTATCCAAAAACGTATTCAAGCCGTATCCAAACTGTATCAGATTGATCAACACCATAAAAAGTCAACGATACTTTTTTTTCCGTATCGTATCCGTATCCGTATCCGATACACTAAAAACAAATTTGAAGTATCTATGCTATTTAGGTTCATAGACATACCTAATATTAATTTGGTAGATCAATTGCAGTTCTAAGAGAATTAGACTTGCTAGTTATGTTATGGTACAAGATATTTTATAGAGCAATAACAGTTTAGAATGAAAACGGATTTACCATGTACAAATATTTATAAAATAAAATAAAAATATACAAATAAAATATTTAACATTTCAAAAATAAAATAAAATGAAAATATATACAAAAAAAAAATAAATAAAAAAATAGATTACAATGTGTAAATGATAAGATTTTTAATACAAACTTTAATATTTCAAAAATACAAATATAGAAAATAAATTAACATGTGCAAATGATAAGAATGTAAAATCTCAATCTAAAATAAAGAATAAATAGAAAATGAACCAAAGAGACATTAAACTCTCCACTAGTAATGATCAAAATTTACATTCCTTATTCTCACTCAATAAGGCGGCTGCAGGGGGATTAGATGAAGATGGAATTTGCGGGCTGTAGAGTGGATTAGATGAACATGGAGTATTCAGCTGCAAAGCATATTAGTTGAAGATGGTGCGCAGTGATTATAGATAAGAAAAAAAATTAGGTAGAGGGATATGGGTATTAGAATAGGGTCATTGGAATTTAGAGAGAGGAGTTGAAATTCAAAAAAAATGTTTATTTTAGGTGGTTTAGATTTTAATATTAAAAATTGTACACAATAAAAGTTGTTCATATTTTTTTAATTGAAGAGTAGTTTAAAAAAAATTATTCTCGTTGTTTGATAAAATGTATTCTTCAAAAATCGAAAAGTATTAATAAATTAGAGTTTATAGTCAAACTCCATAACTTACCTTCTCGTCAAATCTCAATCAATGTTAAAAATTAACGGTAGGTTTAACTCCAAGAGTTGCCACATAATTTTTCTCGCCAAATTATGAGAGAATTTTGGTGTATGAACACCAAGAATCAGATATTCTATTTTTGGGCTCGATGCTTGGTGACGCGTGAAAAAATATCTCGACGTCATACATCACACGTCCGTCTAGTTAAACGGTCACTATTACTATATTTTTGGTCTTTTAGAAAATATTATTTTACACTCTAATTTTTATTTTTTGCATTTTTAACTCTTGTTAAAATTGTCCTACCGTGCTAATCCTAGTGTATTTTTGATTTTCATGTCGACGGTCGGTCGGCCATTTATCAAAGACACAGACTATTTATGTAGTTCTTAAAAAAATATTCTATTAAAATTATGACTTATGCCAGACTGGTTTTCTCGTTTGATAACGAGGCCATGTGTCCGTGCTAGCAATTGGGCGTTGACTTGGGTGGTTGGACGTTGACCTGGTCTGAAGGGCTTTGCTAGAGCACCGCTGGTGGTCTTGTCTGGTGGTCTTGTCGGAGTCTTCGCCAACTGACAATTTTTCCATCCACCTCCAATCACATTTTGTTTTACCTAAAATACCTATAAAAATATATATTGGGTCAAACTGCATGGAACTGAAAAGATGGTATGAAGGAATGAACTTACTTAACAAATCAAAAGAAACAATTCAAATTTAGTTCAGACTAAGGAACATCTCAGTTCATATGTAAAATACATAAGCACTTAGTCATTTTGCTACTCTCTATTGAAACCATTGTATTGCCAAATATGTAGGGAACAAATACCCAATATTTTTTCACTAAATTAGATGATTTGTATTTATATATATAACTAGATGAAGATATAATGATTAAAAAAAAAAATCATTTCTACCTTAAAATGATTTCACAATATATATGCATAAATATGGTGAATATATTATAAATAAATAAAAAGAAAAAGAAAAAGGTAATAACGCGATTTCGATTACGCGTAACAAGCGAGGGAGTAACGACTGTTGGAGGAACACAGCTGTTTGCAGCTTCAGCTTTCATGGAATGAACCTGGAATCTTCTTTATCTTTCTTTCCCATTCTCAATGATAAACACAGCTATAAATACTACTACTTCTCTCATCATATCAATATCAATTCAATTCAATGGCTTCTTCTCCTTCATCATCACTAATCATGCTCTTCTTCGTACTGAGCTTCGCTTTCGTAATTTTGAGTATAGACGTATGCAGCGCAAACTTCAACGAGAAGGTAGACATAACCTGGGGCGACGGCAGAGCAAAAATACTCAACAATGGAGACCTTCTGAGTCTCTCCCTTGATCAGCCCTCCGGCTCCGGTTTTCAGTCCAAGAATCAATACCTCTTCGGTAAAATCGATATGCAGATCAAACTCGTCTCCGGGAACTCCGCAGGCACCGTCACCGCCTACTACGTAAGTTAACAAACAAACAAACAAATCATCTCATGATCTTACAATGAATTGTAATTAAATATTGGGTGCAGTTGAAATCGCCTGGATCGACTTGGGACGAAATAGATTTCGAATTCTTGGGGAATCTGAGCGGCGACCCTTACATTCTTCACACCAATGTGTTCAGTCAAGGAAAAGGAAACAGAGAGCAACAATTCTACCTCTGGTTCGATCCAACAGCAGATTTCCACACCTATTCAATCTTATGGAACCCACAACGAATTATGTATGTAATAATGTAAATGTAATTCATTCATTCTTTCTATAACATATACTCATAATAATAATCTTATTGTTAATAACAACAGATTCTCAGTCGACGGGATACCCATTAGGGAATTCAAGAACGCAGAGTCCATCGGCGTTCCCTACTTAAAGAACCAGCCTATGAGGATCTATTCAAGCCTATGGAACGCCGATGATTGGGCAACCAGAGGTGGACTTGTCAAGACGGATTGGACCAACGCTCCGTTCACCGCCTCTTACCGCAATTTCAACGACGCCACCGCCTGCGTCTGGTCCGCTGCCGCCGGAAAGTCGTCTTGCACCGACTCGTCCTCTGTCTCAAGTGGCAATGCCTGGCTGAATCAGCAGATGGACACGACCGACCAAGAGAAGATGAGATGGGTGCAGAAGAACTACATGGTTTATAATTACTGCAATGACACCAACAGGTTCCCTTTAGGGTTGCCCGCTGAATGTTCCTTATTAAGGGCATAACCGTAACACACCACATATTTGGATTTCATTTTATTCTTTTATTTAATTATATTCTTTTTTTTCTTTTTTTCTGGTAGTAATTGAAATAATTATTTTATTCTTTTAGAAACATAAACATGTTTATGCTTCAATCTTCTTTTTTTATTTATAGTAAGTTATATTTTTTCTCATCATTGTGAATATCATCATTTGCACTTATAATAATATATATAAAATATTATTTATTTAAATATATTTAATATTTTAGATAAAATTAATATTATTCAAATTTAATTAACTAAAAATTAGTTTTAATTTTTAAAAATTAAGTTTAATGTTAAACATATATTTTATTCCAACTTTGTGAGGAGCACTTTTTTATATGCCTCTTTATTCCCTTCGCAAACCTCCCACAGACCCTAATTTCGTGACTCGCACTTTTTCATATTTCTTATATCCCTTGATAAATTACTCACCAATCTTAGTTAACCTGTCTTTTACTCTCACTTCAACAAATCAACAACCAATCCCAATTAATCACAGAGTTTTTATCAAACGTTAAACCAACCACTAACCACCACCCGACTTCCATCTCGTGACCTCATACTTTCTAATGCTCCAACCCCACACTCGACAAACCACCCACCACCCGACCTCCATCTCTCGTGACCTCACACTTTTAAATTCTCGCCAAACCAACCATTAATTCCGACCTCACACTCGATAAACCACCCACCACCCGACCTCTATCTCATGACCTCACCTTTTTAAATCTCAATTGATCACAGATCTCTTGTTTGAACATTTCAAAAGTCATGGTATGAAGCAATACTAATAAGACCAAATTAGGATACAATTAATTCTATCATCTCAACCCATTTATTTATGCCTATAAAAATACCAAAATGTGAGTTTAGAAAGCAAAATCTACCTCTACTAGTTAACAACATTTGAATTAAGATTATGAACATGGATGATTGCCTACCTTCATTATAAGATATATTGTTTGCATGACTGCTGAATTTACATTGATTTAGGGATTTACATTAGATATGTTAGAAATGAAATTAAATGTTTGTCTTCATTAGATATGTTAGATAATAATAAATCTGATATGATGATGTGTATTTGAGTGATATTTAGATTATATAAGATGTAGGTTTTCTTGTAACACGATATTGACATTATTGATGTAGGATTTACATTTCAAATGATTGAGATTAATTAATTTCTAATACACTTTTCTATATAAACCTAGTTTGGTGTTAAGAAATTTGATCGACGTTGGAAAATAGAAATTCCGAACAAAAATTGATGCTCTTACATCGAGATCATCCACAATATATAAAAGACGTTGAGCAATTCCTAAATTTTGCTCAATACTCTACTGGAAGGGAAAATATTGCATGTCCTTGCGTTAAATGTGAAAATCGAAACTATGAGAGTGCTAATATTGTCAAGACACATCTAATTATACACGGTATAAGAATGGACTACGATTTTTGGTGTTTTCACAGTGAATGGAGCTCCACAAATGATATTGTTGATGATGGCGTTGATGATGTTGATGACGAATCAAATAACGAAGACAATGTTAACGAGAATATCATAGAAGAAGATAATACAGTTGATGATATTATTGATAATGATGTTGATGACCAGTATATGGAAGATATTCTCAATGATTTGTATCTCAACATTCAATACTCTAATTCTGAAGATCCGGTTGACGATGATAAAACATTCTACAAATTGTTGGATGATTCAAAACAGTCTTTGTATAAAGGTTCTCGAATTTCAAAGGCTTCCACATTATTGAAGTTGCTTCATATTAAAATTGTTGGTCAATGGACAAATACATCATTCGACCTATTGCTAAATTTGCTCAAATATGAGATTTTACCAGTAAATTCTCATTTACTAAATCTTATTATGAGTGTAAAAAATTTATTACAAATATCGGTCTTACATATGAAAAGATCGACGTCTTAATAATAATTGTATGCTTTACGGTAATCAGGATAATGATCTACAACGTTGTAAGGTGTGTGGCACCTCGAGATGGAAAATTGATAAGTCAAGTGGTGTAGTTCGGAAAAAACATAATGGAAAACCCATTCCAGCTAAGGTGTTACGTTATTTTTCATTGACATCAAGGCTGCAAAGGTTATACATGTCTTCAAAAATGGTTCCACTAATGAGATGGCCCAAATATAGTCGAGTAAACGACGAATTCTTGAGGCATCCCGCAGATTCTATGACCTGGAAGTTGTTTGATGAACACTACATCGATTTCTCTTCAGAGCCCCGAAACGTAAGACTTTGTTTGTCTAGTGATGGGTTTTAGCCATTTATTAATGGAAAACAATCGTACATCATTTGTCCGGTTGTTCTAATACCTTAAAATATACCACCGACGATATGCATGGACTCAAGTAATCTCATTTTATCCATGTTGATTCCCGGTCCTAAGAGTCTTGGTGATGCGATTGATATTTTTCTACAACCGTTAATTGAGTAATTGCATGCCTTATGGCATACAGGTGCGCGAACTATTGATACATCCACTTCAGAGTATTTTAACATGCATGCTGCATTGTTATGGACAAGTGCCAGAACTCCACACCAAAACGGTTTAAGGAAAGGAAATGAAAGGAGAAACAGAACCTTTAAGGAGGCGGCTAGATATATGATAGCCGACTCCGGAGTGTCTTAAAAGCTTTGGGTAGAGGCTATCAACACAACATGTCATACTCAAAATCGGTCAATGATTAATAAGAGATTTAACAAGACGTCTTATGAAATTTATCATGGAAAAGCTCCTAATGTTCTCTATTTTAGGATCTTTAACTGTAAGTGTTACATTCATAATAATGGTTAAAATCATTTGACGACTTTTGATGCCAAATCCGATATTGGTATTATGTTAGAATATTCCTCAGTCAATAAAGCTTACAGAGTATTTAATAAACAAACTCTAACTATTGAAGAATCATCTCATGTTGTGTTTGATTAGTCTGTTGAAAGTAACACCACTATATCCATTGATTTGTCTAACGGAATGGAGGCTGCTACTCTCCAATCTGATAGCGAAGATGAAGTCTAGATCAACCAAATCATTACTTATGACCGGACGGATGAGAATGTTGAAGTTCAACAAGACCAAAATGTAATTCAGCAAACGGCTGACAGCATGGATAATGCAAATTCATTTGACCGGACGGCTATTCCCAGACGACTGTTTGGATGAATTTTGTTGAGCCAACCGATCGGTTGAAAAATATTTAGGGACCAAACTTCAAATGGAATAGAAATCACCCTCCTGAGATCATAATAAATAACCCCTCTACGCCTCTTAGGACCAGACATCATATGTTAGATGAGTATGCGAACTCTTCTTTCATCTCTCAGATTGAGCCTAAGAAGGTTGACGAAGCACAACTTGATTCAGATTGGATCCTTGCAATGCAAGAGAAGCTAAACCAGTTCGAAAGAAACAAAGTATGGCATCTAGTTCCAAGACCAGCTAATCAATCTATTATTGGAACCAGATGGGTCTTTCGCAACAAACTTAATGAAGATAGTTTGGTTACGAGGAACAAGGCTAGAGTAATGGCCCAAGGCTATAGACAGGAGGAATGCATTGATTTCGAGGAGTTATTTGCTTCTATCGCCATACTTGAGGCCATTCAAATCTTTCTGGCATTTGCTACTTTTAATAAATTTCAAGGTTTTTCAAATGTATGTTAAGAGTGCCTTTCCTAACGGAATTATTAATAAGGAGGCCTACGCTGAGCAGCCTCCCGGTTTTAAAAATCCTACCTTGATTAACTAGGTTTTTAGACTAGATAAAGCATTGTATGGCCTTAAACAGGCTCTTAGAGCCTAGTATGATACACTTACCAAATTCCTATTTGATCATGACTTCACCATAGGTTCTGTTGATAAGACACTATTTAAATTTGTTAAAGATTCTCATATTTACTTGTTCAAATATATGTTGATGACATTATTTTTGGGTCAACTAACCTCAAGTTATGTGAGAAGTTTTTTAAGATGATGACAGATAAATTCGAGATGAGAATGATGGGGGAGCTAAATTTCTTCTTGGGCCATCAAGTTCATCAACTTGAAAGAGGAACCTTCATCAACTAAGCAAAGTACACAAAGGAGTTGTTGAAGAAATTCGACATGGAAAGTTGCTCTACTGCCTCAACACTAAAGATGAAGATGGTCATCACTGCCTATCGTGAGATCATCGACTCCCTACTTTATTTAACAACAAGCAGACTATATATCCTCTTCGTTGTTGGCGTGTGTGGGAGATTTCAGGCTAACCCTAAACAATCTCATTATGTAGCTGCTAAAAGAATTTTGAAATATCTTAAGGGTACTCAATGCGTTGGATTGTGGTATCCGAAGGATTCCAGTTTCAATTTAATAAGTTACTCTAATGTAGATTATGCAGGTTGTAAGATGGACATGAAGAGAACTAGTGGAACATGTCAATTCCTTGGTGATCGTCTTGTCTCATGGTATAGCAAGAAACAGACTTCCATAGTAACCTCAACGACTGAAGCAGAATATCTAGCTGCTAGGAGCTGTTGTGCTCAGTTGTTGTGGATTCAACAACAACTTAGAGACTACGTTATCCAAGCTAAGGAGTCGTTTATCTTTTGTGACAACATCATCGCCATAGCCATAACCTACAATCCGATGTTGCATTCGAGGACCAAGCACATAGACATCAGGAACCACTTCATTCGAGATCATGTGGCACAAAAGTACATCCAGATGGAATACGTGTAAACGGATCAACAAGTGGCCGACATATTCACCAAACCACTCCTAGAGACTAAATTTTCTCACTTTCGAAATGTTTTGGGTCTTCTAGACCTTAACTAAACTCATTCTTCATCTATTTTCTTAAAACACTTCATGCATGAATTTAGGGAGAATTTCCTGCCTTAAAAATATTTGTATTAAATACATTTATAAAATACCATGCATGAATTTAGGGTGAAGTTTTATCTATAAAACCATTTTTATTTCATATACCTTGTTTAGAGGGAAATGAGTTAGTAAATCAACCAGACAAAAATAACCAGACGATTTTCTCGATTTGAACCGATCAGATCATTCGACCGAAACCACTATAGATCGGACCGAAACCGGTTAAGCAACTTGGAATTTAAATCGGTCGGTTATTTACACTTTGTACAAAATACCGCTCGGTTAGTCTTCTCTATAAGTGGAAGCGGTTTTCTCAAATTAATAACCAATTTCTTAAATATAGGATATGCGGAAAACACATCTATTTCAGTAGTCTCATCTTCATACCAAAATGGGACAGTTATCTTATAATGTCATTATTTGTCCTTGTACCTTTCCCACTAAAATATTAAGAAGTTATATTTTGAAATATTTGGAGGAAATATTTTTTAAAATAAATATATTTTTAAAATATCCCCAAATATCGAATAACATGAAAACACGTGTTTTTCATTGTTAAAAATTATAACTTATATTCATTATTATGATATATTAATATAATTGATACAAGATTCTAATGCTTAATGAGGTAAATAATGATGAGTTCCTTTGGGAATATATTTGTAAAATGGTGTCTTATTTCTTTTAATCATAGCGTCTGGGAAACACGCTCCACTAATATGACAGATTGCCTTCCTTTGAATTAAATGTGGTTTGAAACATATATGTTCAGTCCTTTAAAAACATCTTGCATGCCAAAAATTTCTCTTCACATTATTCTTGTGATTTGCCTAAACCCTCAAACTTCGATTGCTCTACCTTCTCTCTAGAAAAACTCCTTAATCTTCTTCAATTCTTCTAGATTCTTGCAATGGCTAAAAAATGTTTTTTCTAACAACATGATGCAGGCGACTTCGAATCCATCTACAACTCTGGGCTACCGGAGATGGAGGTCATATTCCGATCTCTTGAGGCATCCTGCCTTAGGAAGTTCTTAGGGGTCCCTTTATGAGCTACGATGAGGAAGTGAGGGCCTTCATTGACTCTGTGAAGATCACCGGAGAGTCCATTTCGGCATAGGTGAAGGGAATGAATATAATTCTATCAGAAGCTGCGTTCGCTGATATTCTAGGTCTCCTAACGAAGGGCCTGGACTTTTCTAGAGAGATTCCTTTAGATATATTAATCGAGATGCAAACCTATATTTTCTGATCTTGATGGTCCCGTCAGCTGCAGTGGAAAGAAGAAGTATCTGAAATATGAGTATCGTATTCTATGCGACCTCGTCGCCAAGTCACTCCAAGGGAGGCAATGAGCTTTTGACGCAATCACTCAATATAAGTTTGAAATGATAGTTGCTATAACAAGGGGAGTATCCATGAACTAGGAATCTATTTTATTCAACATTCTCTTCCAGATGGTGCTTCCTCACAATAAAAGAAGTCTGGGTTTTTCAGTCCAACTTGGCTGGATTTTGAAGCATATGAGAGTTTCTACCAGTTCGGGTACTCCTCTAAATCCCAATAAGGTCTTCTTTACCATCTCGGTTGCATAATATATTACCAAAACGAAAAAAGGTAAGGAGTCTAACTCTTAGGCCTCCAGACAATAGTCATGCGATGGTAAAATGGTCGGCAGATCTAAACGTATTAACACTTCCAATTGCTCGACATCTGCAAAGAGACTCAAACCATCTAGAGTTGAATCGGATGCGAGCTCCAACAGTATTATTAAAGACAAACCAGAAGAAGTTGGCAAAATCAACTCATCTCGTAAGAGTACTAGGTTTGAGGTAAATATCATCGCTCCTCCGCTTTTTGTTGACTCTCCTTCGCCGCTAGAAGGTTTTCTAGCAGAATCAGCCCAAGCACATGTTACAACGCCTATTGATATTTCGTCTAAACCTGTGACTTTAGAGGTTCAAACGGTAGTCGTTGTTGTTCTAAACAATATGATCGACATTCTTATTGTTGATCATTCGGATGTTCTTCCATCCGATCAGACAAAGGACGCAATAGTCGGCCAACTTGATGATATTCCTGTTATTTAATAGTAGGTTCTACCTGCGGTTGAGAACTCATCAACAGGTAAGGATGATGATAATGTTATCAGCTGTTCGCAACAGATGGTCATGGTAGCCATTGGTCAAGAGTCAATCCCTATCCCTTCCACTCAGCAAGAGGTTTTTCCCTCTTCGACTGCTATCGATGTGGAAGAGGAATCTGTCACAAATGCTAGGATTGTGGGGGGTTCTTCAACAAATATTATCTCAAAAGGTTTTCCTCATTTTTCCTGATGAGACAAGTCAGAGGGAATTTGTTCAGGGACCCTATAAATGATGCAGACTTGCAGGGGCGAGGAAAGGCATTGCTGAATTAACGCTTGATCCTCCTCTTGATATCACTCCTGAAGCTCAAGCCTCCATTAATCTGATAATCGAAGAGGTTGAAGTTGCTGTCAATGTCAAAGTCGATCTATTTAATATTTGGCTCAGCGCAAGATTTTGCACAAGCTTTAGTGAAATTCTCCCAGATGTTGAAGAAGATGAGAAACGGAATGAACTGCTAAAATTGGAAAAGGTAATCTTCTCCTTGACCAAAATAAAAGTTGTTCACGAAGCCCTCAAGAGAAGAGAACTAGTGGCAGCCTATGCGAGAGGTCGTGCCCTTTTTCCATTCTATACCAGCTACAAAATGAACTTCAATCGGTTTGCTAATACTACGAAAACGGATGTGGAACTGTTAAACCATCTTAAAGGGATAATGGAGGAGTATTGTTCAACCACTCTTAAATTCGTGCATGGCACAGAATCCTCCAATTCAGGTGAGTCTCGGGCTCCTACTTCTCGAACGGATTTAAACCATTATGACAAGGACGAGCCAATGAATTTTTTTGACGAAATGCCACCCCCTCAGGGCATAATTCGCTATATCTTCAAACTTAAACATATTTTCTAGGTAGGTGAGAAACGTCAAAGGAGTATCTAATCGAGCATGAGAAGTCTTCTACAGAGGAATAATGTTTTCAAAATTTTCACTTTTATGATCATTTTTGGTCATCTATTAAAGAGTAGTTCCCATTTTTTAAGGAATAGATAGAGCGTCATTGGGCCTATGTGCGGGAAGAGGGGATATTATCTGGTGATAAAGTATCAACAGGTGTTACTCTTTAAGTCGAAAGAAAGTGAGAAAGAAGTTGAGGGAGATCAAGCATGTTCAAAACCAACGTCCGCAGTTGACGAAGTTCCCTCTTCTTCTCTTCAAATTGAAAATACTCCCCCAACAGGTGTTGAATCATCTCCTCGAGAAGAGCACGTCTAAGGAGAAGGAGTCTGAAGCTTAAAAGTCCAAGCATCCGACTCCTACAAACGCTCTTCCTGGTATGTCTATCAATTCCAAAGAAATTTTGAGCCTTATCCGTAAATTGAGCAATGAGGTTCTTGGAGATGAGGTCGGTTCTCAAGCAATAATTTATGCACCTCATCATCAAGCTCCACCCGGAACATAGAACCAGAATTATCTATTCAAGTTAGTTCTCTTCCTACACCTATTTGATCTGTCCCTCTAGGATCCCATTGTGTCTCCTCTGCTCACACTTCATCTGAAGAAGTATCCCCAGGGATGATGGGCGTCCATAATATGATCATGGATGTTCTGGCTCCCTTGAAGGAGATTTTTCAATCCAAACTGTGATATATAAACTACACCTATGGCACCTCGCTTTTGAGACTTCTAGTCTCTTTCTTTCCACATGTGATATATATTCAAACCATAAATTGATTAGTTATTTTCACAATCTCGCGATTCTCCTCATTACCATTAACCTTATATGCCACAACATTCTAATTATAGACTTGCATCTACTAGCAATTATCCATGAATTAAAAACATTCACATATATTGTTATCTTTCATGTCGCATTTGGGGTCTTCATTTAAATATGCTTTTGACCATTTTCTTTCATTTATTCGAATTAGAGACTTACCAGCACCCTCCTTAACCTCTTCAAGAATGTTTAGGATGACATCAAAAAGTTCTGCATATGTAGATCGAGCACAATTCTAGAACAAAATCTTTAAGTCCCCTCCCATGTATCCAGCTCTAACCCAGTTTCCGTACCAATGTCGACAACAAAATCTGTGTTCAACATTAGGTAAGTTGGACCCTTCTCCTAATTGAAGATCCTCAATTAGGAGTTTAAGAAACCACTCCCAACTTGATAAGTTTTCTCCTTCAACAACAGCCCATGCAAAATTGGGAACATGTTCTCAATGGCATCTCTATCATTTACCTTTAATAATTCTCGCTTGCTCTTACTTTTCAAGAAACATCCATCAAAATAAATAACGGGTCTACATCCGGCCAACCATCCATGTTTTAAAGCCTTAAAACACAAGTAAAATTGTTTGAATTTATTCACTCCAGTTTCTTCGTCTTTGGTGGTTTGGAGGATAAATGTACTTATATCATTATTCTTTTTCAACTCAGCAATATACCTCCACACAAACTCCTTATCATTGTTACCTTGATTTTCTTCCAATACGAAACCTTTGACTCTTCTCATAAGGGACAAAGTGACATCACAATTCAATTTCTCCTTACATAATTTTTGCATTGTCCTCACAAAGATATCTAATTGCAATAAAATCTGTCTTTACAGGAATCTCTTCATCTACAAACTCTTTATCAATAACCCCTTCTTCGACATTAGCTTCAAAAATTTCTATCTTCTTCCCCTATTTCATCAAAAACTAGTCTCTTCTTCATTTTCAAAACCCGTCTCTTCTTCATCTTCTAAACTAGTCCAAACTTGTAAGGGTATTGGGTTCAAAGCAGACCCATTTACATGGTCAAGATGAATTGTAACCTCTAGACAACTCTTAAATAATTGTATAACCTCCAACACATGTTGATCATAGTTGAAGGGGCTTAAAACACCATCACCCCATCATACAAAAACTTAAAGAGAGACCGATCACTATATCCCAATGATTTAGTAAACTCTACCAAATCCCAAAACCACAATTCATCAATATCTCTAATGGACGTCACATTTTCTGACCCATAATGTATTAATCACACATATCTGAAAAAGAAGAATTTCAGAATTAATAAAAGAGAATGATCAAATAAAACCCTTTCTAAATATGGTCTAATTGTGAATCAAAAAACAATAAAGATGCTTTTTATAGGGCAATCGAGAAGATGCTTTTTATTTATTTATTTATAACAGTCCCAAAATATGGTTGAAAATATACATATCAGATCTATATAAACTATACTCTGCACCAAAATTTAACCCCTCTTTAAATTTCTTGATTAAAATGAAGGTGATAAAACAATTTTAGATTTACTTCCTCTTTAAATTTGTATAATCTTCATACAACATTGGTATTATAGCATGCATCTAGAGAAAGAATGAACAATGCTCAGGATGAACAAATACTATTTCGGGGAAAATATAAAATTTATTAACAGTGAGATTTGAGGAACAAAACATATTTGACTAATAATGATATGATATGAATCGGGATGGACGATCTTAGTAATAATTTGTATAAACATTAAGGAAGGGGATCCAATCTCTTTTGTAAATCAATTGAATGCATCACACCTGCGTCTAATCTACAAAATCACAATCTAAAATTTATAACTTCGTTTCTTCCCTACCGTATTGCATTTTGGGAAGGATTTTGTTTTCCTCGATCATATATTTTCCTCATTTTTTTATTAAGACCTAATCAAAGATAAAAATTAAATAATGAGAAAAATCAAACTTGAATCATACAATTAGGAGAGAATTTATCAAAACTGAATTATGGTTTACCTTTGCGATGCTGAAAGAAACGAATGGTCAGCGGCGGAGGCGGGCGGCATGCGACGAAGAACGACTTACTGTTGAGAAAGATTGAAGTAGATGGAGAAAATGGACAGGCGACTTAAAGAATGAGAAAGCATGGAGTAGAGGGAGAGAGATCGTGCTTGATGTGTAAGAGAAGATTCATTGATTTTTTTGTTTTATTTTAATAAATAATATTTTATTATAATAACAATTATTAAAAGAAAATTTAAATGGTCGTATGTCACCTGCATTTATTTGTTTATAAATATAAATGGCACATAATTAATTATTTTTAATGGATGTCTATGTCCGAGAGGCCTATTTTGTATAAATTGACAATGGAAAGCCCCAATATGCGAAATTTTAAATAGAAGGTCCGAAATTGTAATTGATACTAAATAAGAAGCCTCAATTTGTAATTCTGGCCATTTTTTTATTATTATAAATATTTATTTTTTTTAATTATTATACATGCCATTATAAATACATTTAAATTATTTCTCTCAATAATTTATTCTCTTTTAT
This sequence comes from Impatiens glandulifera, assembly GCF_907164915.1. Taxonomy (NCBI): domain Eukaryota; kingdom Viridiplantae; phylum Streptophyta; class Magnoliopsida; order Ericales; family Balsaminaceae; genus Impatiens; species Impatiens glandulifera. Next base: position 19,112,066 of record NC_061865.1, on the reverse strand, counting down.
AGTAGAGACTATGTTAAGAACAAAGTACAACCTCTACTAACCATTAGTTTTTTATATTTTTTTTATCTATTAACTTGTAATTATATGTTTATATATTTAAACTAATTAATTGATTTATATATTTTTCAAAGTAATAATCGGAAAAATAAATAACTTAATAAATATACATAATATAAAAGAATAAGAAGTTAAATATAAAAATTATTAAGTAATAATTAGAAGAATAAATAAATTAAATTAATATATATATATATATATATTAAATTATATATATATTTTACTAAACTGTAATATTTTTTTTAAGTTTTTAAATCTTATTTTTTCTTAAAAGTCTCTTCTTTTCTTTTCTTTTTATTTCATTTTCTTATAACATTTATTAAAAATTCAACTCAAGTAGCATATAATATATTAAAAGCTAAATATAAAAATGATTAAGCAATGATAAGGTGAATTAATAAATCAAATTAATAAAATCTATAAAAACATGATGATAAAATATATATTATTTTTTATTAAATTGTTATTTTTTTTAAGTTATTTTTTTTTTCTATTTGATCTTCTTATAAGATTTATTAAAAATTCAATTCAACTAGCGCGGACATAATATTAAAACTTACTCTAGAATTTTTTTTTTTATCTAGGTTGAATATTAATAATTTGAATTTTATTCATTAGTTTCTAGTTCTAAGTTGAATAATTTATTTCATAATAATCTAATTTTAAATGAAGTAAATATTTATAATAATTTTAAAATAAAACAAGTTAAAAAGAGAGAAATTGTTAAATATTTTTTAAAAATAATTAAAAGTGGAAGAAAAACGTAAAATTTAAAATTAAAGAGAGAAAAAAATAATACAGTTCTAAGTTCTACTTTTATGTTGACATATGTAAAAATAAATAAAAAATAAAATAAAAAATAAAATAAAAATAGCAATAAGGCGATTTTGATTACGCGTAATTGAGTGATGGCTTTTGGAAGTTTGTTCAAGACAGACAGCACAGCTGTTTACATGTTTGAAGCAGCACAGCTGTTTACAGCTTCAGGTTTCATGGAAGCCTAACGGTTAAATCCCAATGAACCTTCCTTCTTATCTCTTTCCCACTCTCAATAATCATCTATAAATACTCATCATATCTATAACACATTAACACACACACCAACATAACATCCATCAATATCAATTCAATTCAATGGCTTCTTCTTGTTCATCATCACTAATCATGCTCTTCTTCGTACTGAGCTTCGCTTTCGTTTTCGTTTTGAGTATAGATGTATGCAGCGGCGCAAACTTCAACGAGAAGGTAGACATAACCTGGGGCGACGGCAGAGCAAAAATACTCAACAATGGAGACCTTCTGAGTCTCTCCCTTGATCAGCCCTCCGGCTCCGGTTTTCAGTCCAAGAATCAATACCTCTTCGGTAAAATCGATATGCAGATCAAACTCGTCTCCGGGAACTCCGCAGGCACAGTCACCGCCTACTACGTAAGTTAACAAACAAACAAATTAATTAGTAAGTAAGCTCATGATCTTACAATGAATTGTAATTGGGTATTTGGGTGCAGTTGAAATCGCCTGGTTCGACTTGGGACGAAATAGATTTCGAATTCTTGGGGAATCTGAGCGGCGACCCTTACATTCTTCACACCAATGTGTTCAGTCAGGGAAAAGGAAACAGAGAGCAACAATTCTACCTCTGGTTCGATCCAACAGCAGATTTCCACACCTATTCAATCTTATGGAACCCACAACGAATTATGTATGTAATAATATAAATGTAATTCATTCATTCTTTCTTTAACACGTACATACATACTCATAATAATAATAATCTTATTATTAATAACAACAGATTCTCAGTCGACGGAATACCCATTAGGGAATTCAAGAACGCAGAGTCCATCGGCGTTCCCTACTTAAAGAACCAGCCTATGAGGATCTATTCAAGCCTATGGAACGCCGATGATTGGGCAACCAGAGGTGGACTTGTCAAGACGGATTGGACCAACGCTCCATTCACCGCCTCTTACCGCAATTTCAACGACGCCACCGCCTGCGTCTGGTCCGCTGCCGCCGGAAAGTCGTCTTGCACCGACTCGTCCTCCGTCTCAAGTGGCAATGCCTGGCTCAATCAGCAGATGGACACGACCGGCCAAGAGAAGATGAGATGGGTGCAGAACAACTACATGGTTTATAATTACTGCAATGACTCCAAGAGGTTCCCTTTAGGGTTGCCGGCTGAATGTTCCTTATTAAGGGCATAGTCGTAACCTTTATACACCACATTTTTGTATTTAATTTTATTCTTTCATTTAATTATATTCTTTTCTCTTTTTTTCTGGTAGTAATTGAAATAACTATTTTATTTTTTTTTAGAAATTTATGATTCAATCTTCTTTTTTTTATTTATTTCGGTCAAATCAATTATCTCCAACGTTATCAATCTCTTTTACTCTCAATTTGACCCTTCAACTTCTCAATTGACCTCTCATAGCGTGACCTTACTTACATCGATTAATCAAAACCATCTCATTCCACATTTTTATCACACTAATCTTAATCAACCTCTCATCTCAAAACTTACTTTCATTTCGGTCAAACAATCAATCTCCTCACATATTTTACAATAAACAACCTGACTTATTATCCTCACTTCGACTAACCAGATCATCTCATTTCACATTTATCCACCCTAATCGGACATCTCATACCGTGGCCTTAAACTTTCACTTTGGTACATTACCAATCTCTTTTACCCTCACGCTGGCCATCAATCCCCAATCGACATTTTATCGTGTGGCATACTCACTTCGACTAACGAATTTTCTCATTCCATATTTTTATCCACCTCAATTAACTTCTAATCTTGTGACCTTATACTTTCAATTCGGTCAAATCAACAAACAATAAAACATTTCCCTTCATATCGTGGATGTCATTTACCCAACCACCAATTTCATCGTATATTTTAACCATCTATCCCAATCGACCTCTAATTTTATGAACGTCATTACCCACCCACCAATTTTATAAAAAAATTAACTAATATCATTCGCATTCAGCATAATTTAAAAATTATGCCTAACGGGATTTGAACCATGGTCTTCATTATGTACCATTAACACTTTAACCCCTTCACCACTTAATATTGTTGATTTATATTTATAATTTTGTATATGCATATATAATTTATATGACTAACAATTAAAAAAATACTTTTTATATATATATATATATATATATTTGTATCATAAAATATTTAATAAATACGTTTTATTTTAATATATTTAAATTAAATTTTTATTTTTAAAATTTATTAATTTTTCAATAAGGTTTATTTTATATTTATATATATATATATATATATATGAATTATTATTATACTATTAATGTTCATTTTATAATATTGTTTTAAATAAATTTTGAATTATTTATTTTGTTTATTTAAATTTATTATTAAAATAAAAAAATATATTAATTTCTTTCTTAATTAACTAAACCTCTCTTTATTTATATATATATATATTCAGAAAAATCAACCACCAATCTCAATAACATTTTCACAGATCACGTATTTTTTTAACAAATCAACTACCAATCTCAATCGACCATTAATCTCATGACCTCACGATCCTTTGTTATCGGCCTCTTATCTCTCGACAAACCACGTCCCAACCACACTTTAACACGTCTCTTATCCCTAAGAAAATAATACACCAATCTCAATTGACATTTAACATCGTGACCTCACATTTTGATCAATCAAATATTTGATTCATATTTTTTTAATCACTTTCAATTATTACCGACTTATTATCTATCGACAAACTACATCCCAATCACACTTGGTTATAAGGTTGTACTTGTTTTGTTAGGTTCAAAGTTCAAAACATACATATAACATTTTTAATTTTATTTTTAACCGTTTTAAGTTTATAGGCGTATCAACCCACAATCCGACCCAAGTATCATTTCACTCTCGTATATATATATATATATATATATATATATATATATATATATATATATATATATATATATTCAAATTAACCACATCTCTTGACCCAACAATCCAGATACTTTGAAATTAAGCATTATTATATACAGGGGTGAACAATGGATGGATTAATCTGAAATCCAATCCGATCCGAATTTGAAATACTAATTCGGATTGGATATTTCGGATTGAATTGAGATCATATCGAATTGAATCTGGATCGGATTAAATTCATATTGGATTAGGATTATCCAAATTATCTAAACTATCTAAATAAAAATATGTTTTTCAATTTGTTTTTCTTTAAATTACATTTCATTTAAATATAATATATTTTTTACTTATTTCTGCATTGTTTAATTAACAATTTTTTTTTCAGATTTAAATTATAAACAAACAAAATTAATTATAAAATTAAAAGTTTAATACTATTGTTTTATAATCAAACATTAAAAAATAAATTAAGTAATTAGATTTTTTAATCAAGAGTTGAGATTTAACCTGAGATTTAACCGACTAATCCGATTCGGATTCGAAATACAAAATTTAATTAACTATTTTGTGTTGGATTAAATTCGAATTAAATTTGAATAATCTAATTAATTTAATATTATTGAATAATTTCAAGTTGACATTTATAAATATATAAATATTTTTTTAGTTTGGATTGTCCAAACCATATTTCATCCAATTCATATCCGTATTAATTTGTAAAATAATTTGGATTACGAATTAGATAAATTTAGTTTGGATTTAATACAGATCGGACAAAACTGATTGGTTTTACCCGTTGTTCACCCCAATTATATATAGAGAGTTAATTAAAAAGTTGAACCTATATTGTTAAGAATGTCTCACATTCATCAAATTTGATGTTGAATTAAAAATATATAGTTTTATTAGCCTATTTGGTTAAATAGTTGTATTTGTTTTATTATGTTGCAAGTTCAAAACATACCTATAACATTTTTAATTTTATTTTTAATCGTTTTAGTTTATGGACGGGTCAACCCACAATCCGATCCAAGTATCTATTACTCTCGCATATCAATTCTCAACCAGACGATCCGAATCCTTTCTAATTAAGCATTAGTAATTAAGCATTATTATTATTATTATTAATATTATATATATATAGTGTTACAATATCACCCAATGTTCACACCCCTCTAAGAAAAGCAACTAATTTTATTTTTTTATATAGGGATCTAGTTTCCAATGAGAAATACCACTGAGTTTTAAACATGTGAGCAATCAATTTCAATTTCAGATGTAATATATATGAGTAAAATTGGAGTGTTCCTTTTCTTCTGTGAATATTTGAAAACAAAATAGAGACAATAGAAAGCTACAAGGGAAATAGAACATTTTAAAAGGCACTGTATGAAACAATACTTTTCATACTAATATGACCAAATTAAGATACAATTAATTCTAACATCTCTACCCATTTATTTATGCCTATAAAAATACTACAATGTGAGTTTAGAAAGCAAAATCTACCTCTACTATTTAACAACATTTGAATTAAAATGGATTCCAAGAACATGGGAATGTCTTTGCTCTTGAATTTGCAGCCCTCGTTTCTCAAACCACGTCCCGGTCTCTCCTTGACACCTCGATGCTCAAGAGGCACAAGCAATGGATGGTGCAACATAATCGTGTCTACAAAGATGATGCTGAGAAGTACACTCGGTTCAACGTATTCAAAGATGGAACAGATTGAGTTGTTTAACAAAGCTGAAAACGCTCCATACAAACTCGGAGAGAACCGGTTTGTCGACCTAACGAATGAAGAGTTCAAGCTAAGGAATAGGTTCAAGAGCCAGACATCTTCAACCGATTCCTTCCAATATGGGAACATTTCAGCAGTGCCCGCACCATTGACTGGAGGAAGAAAGGCGCAGTTACTCCAGTCAAGGACCAAGGCCAGTGTGGTGAGTTAGCTTTTAAGTTCGCTTTTGTAGGATTTACCTATAAAAAATAAAAACGCCTCATTGATCAATCGATAGGGTGTTGCTGGGGATTTTCGGCTGTGCCATGGAAGGAATCACACAGCAACGACTGGTAAGCTGATCTCCCTGAGCAAGAGCTAGTGGATTGAGACGTAAACGGAGTGGATCAAGGCTGCAATGGCGGTCTTATGGATGATGCTTTCATGTTCATAAAACGCAACAGAGGCCTCACAACCAAATCCAACTACCCATACGCTGGAACTGATGAAAATGCAGCAAAAAAGAAGGCAGCCAACCACGCGGCTATGATAACTGGATTTGAAGACGTACCCGCAAACAGCGAGAGTACGTTGCCCAAAGCTGTGGCCAATCACCCTGTTTCGTTAGCCATTGATGCAGGAGGGTTCTGTTTTCAGTTCTACTCGGGAGGTGTCTTCACGGGTGCGTGTGGAACCTCTCTAGACCACGGAGTAACGGCTGTGGGCTATGGCACTGCGGATGATGGGACCAAATATTGGCTTGTGAAGAACTCGTTGGGGGGCTCTTGGGGCGAGGAAGGATACATCAGAATGGAACGTGTATTAGTGCCAAGGAAGGACTGTGCGGCATAGCTATGCAGGCTTCATACCCAACTGCTGCATAAGCTAGCTCAGAAATGCCATCAAATTGTGTAAAAATGTATAGCATCAAGTGCTAGCTGTTATATCATGTCCATAATTATTATCTCACCAATCTCTCAGGATTCCAGCTTCGTCGCGAGCTGAGTAATTAAAACGCCCTTCAATCCCTACATTGTACTCTCTTAACAAATCTGGAAACAATAAAAACATGCTTAACTAACTAAGTAGTAGTAGTAGTGATGAGCAATAGTAGTTAACACATTATTATCAACTCGCCTTTAACTGCACACATAAGAAAACAAAAAAAAATGATACAACATAAGGTGAAAACCGAACAACTGTGTCCCAAGCAAAAGCATTCAGCTCGATATGAACAAGATTATTGAGCATATAAGCATTAAGGGGCAGTCCTGAACTCTTTGGAGGCGGAATTGCCTTTGGGGACACCTAATTTTTTTTCACAAATAAGAATCAATGAACTAACCAACTCAGGTTTAGTAGGGCCAGAAGGTATATTGGGAACGCTCCAACTGAAAAGCTTTTCCCTTTCCATCTCGAGAACGCCAAGTGTGAGAGTTTTGATTTGGATAAAGGGTCTGAGATGCAGAGAATAATGGCACCCAACTCCGCCAATGAAGAAGCGGACAAAATCGGACCATCGTCGACTTCAACGGAAGATGGCATCGACGGCTTAGACGGTTCCGGGCCTGAGGATCCCCATAAGCGGTTTCGATTGAGGGAACTATGTCTCCAATTGTGCAGACCAGACCATTGTGGATGATTGAAAGATGATTGAAAAGGAAAGTGGGTGAAGGCTTGCAGAATGTGAGCTTGGGAACGGCATCCGGCGGCGCGGAGTCAACTCGGGATAGGCCTGGTCAATGCGGGTAGTGGGTCTAGGGCTTCGGTCTCTTGCACGTGGGTCTTAATCACATGGAAGCTAGAGGAACCACCTGAAGGCTGAAAGAGATGAACGGGGCAGCCTTATTTTATTTAAATTTTAAAAAAAGAAATCGATTGAAACTATCAAATTCGAAACTATTTGAAGTCATTTAATAATATTAAATGATAGAGATAGAAATCATCGAATTTAATTGATATATTTAGACGAATTTATCATTTAAAATTCAAGAATATAAATAAAAAATTCAAAACCAACTCTGGAAATTTAACCAAAATGGTTAAGGTTTGTTACATTATATTCACTATGTCCAGGGAAATATAAATACAAAGTTTCAAAACAAAAGAGGGTAGAGGCACGAGAGGGTAGAGGAAGATTTCACCATTGGAGATTTCGGTTTTGAATCATCTAAGCTTGTAAGGTTAGTTGTAGATTGTTCTTTAATGTAATATAACCCCGATTTGAGTCATTTGTTCAATTTGTTGTTCAATTTGTTGATTCTTTCCATTGATGATTCATACTTCATCAATATATGATAATAATTCATTTCCCTTCTAAGAACTCGTTAAAATCGTGTCAATCAAAATAAAATCCCTAAATTCAAATTTAAGAAAATGTTTAATTTGAAATTTTATCTTCTTGAAACATTCTTGGTTTGAATTGAATGTTCATAATTGATTAATATATCATAAGATTTTTACCCATTTCTCTACAAGTTTGTGTCGATCATAGTATTTTTAAATTCGAACTATAAGTGTGTCTATCGAACACTACAATAAAATATGTCTTGGGTTAAAATGGTTTTGATCTTTTGGTAGACATATTTGGGTGTTGAATTATGAGCTCATATCAATACCAATTGCTTTATCATATATCTATAATTTTCTGTGGGAACATTTTCATCCATTCTTATCTTAAATAGGTCATATAGAGGCAAGAATGTAAAGTTTTTAAAATTGGAATTTCTTCATTATTTATGTCATGCATCTTGGTAATCATGCTTTGGATACTGATTCAAATTGGCTAAATTATTTACACACAATGAACACCAAATATACATCTACAATATTCTTTATATTTATCTGATTGCTTCTATCTAGAAGTGGTGCTTATAAAGTAGGTTTGAAATTTTTTAAATTAAAAAAATATTTGGTGACATGTTCAAAATTCATAAAAATTCAAATATTACTCCCAATGACTTGGTTTTTGCACATAAATTTTAATAATTTGTTTATCCACAAATTCGTCAATTTAATCATATTTTTAGTTCAGCCTCTAAACTATTCAAAATTGTGTTAAAAAATATCTTTAGAACTGCTAAGTCTAAATAACTTAAAATATAAAAGATTTTTTTTAAGTTTAATTTGATTTTTCTTAACTTGATGTTCTTGAATTTCAGGTATTTATTTTGGAATTACTTTGTTATTTGGATGACCATGATTAGGAATAAAATAGTCTATAAATAAGACACATGGTGGAACCGAAATTATTTTTAAAAATATGTTAGGTTTGAATTTATAATAAAATGTAAATGTACCGTTTTTACAAAAGTACCTAGAGTTAATAGTAGAGAACATGAAAAGAGCACCCAATCAAATAAATAATTTTTTCACTTGTGTTTTCTAAAAACACTGTTTTATTTTTCTTGATTTTTGTTTTGACAAATTGAGTGATGACTCAAAGAAATTAAAGATTTATAAAAAGAAAATATATGATCAAGTTTTTTTTGGTTTCACCTCATCATTTATGAGATTCGAGATCAAGACGGCCAATTAATTATGTGTGCGTTTTTCTTTTGTTTTTTTTAAGTCACATTTCATATTATCAAATCTGCATTTTTCAATTTTCATTAGTTAGTAAAGTCTGAAATTTGTTGCAAAAGATCACATGTTCATTAACCCATTGTTTTGGAACTAGACTAATTAATATTATCCAACAATATTTAAATGTGTATTTTGCACATAATTTATTATATCTCATTTAATATAGTAGACAGTTTTATTTTTACAAAATTATTGTTAATATATTCTAAACAATTCATAAGATAATTAATCTTATAACTTTAATATTGTTAGGAGTTAGGACATGGTATACCTTAAGACACCTTAATCTTTGTTCTTGTCTCATTATCACTTTTTCATAGTTACCTATAATTGTCCTATCCCACAAAACCACAAGTTGGATCAATTTTATTTTATTATTAAATCAATGATAGTCAATAAAATATTTTATTAATTTTATGATTTGTATATATTAATATAATATTAAAAATGATATAAATATATATACAAATAAACAAAATTAATTTCTTAATTATTATAGTTTTATAATTCATTTAAATATAAAAATTATATTATATTTCAATATCAATTATTATAAAATTTGAAATAAAGTGATAAAGTTCATTTTAATTTGAACTTTTCTCATCTAAACACCCCTACATGGACACCATTGAATTGGACTCATTATTTTGTTTAACCCAATATGCTAACCCTAGGCTTTTAAAAGCTAATAACAAAAGGCGATAATAAGATTAGCAAGTAGGCGGCGTCACAAGAGAGAAAAAGAAAGAAGGAAGATGGATGGAAAACGAAGAAGATCAGCGCCATATAGTCTTCGACGGACTTATAAGGTTGAGAAAGAGAAGAAGAATATACTGGAAAACGAGATCGAACCTATATCTCAAAGGTAAAGAAAATCAATTTGATATTTTGAAATTTTTCAAAGTTTGAATTTGTATACTTTACTACGAAGCTTATTGACGAGATTTAGAATTTTGTTGAGATTCTGAAATGATAAATTGTTATATGAAATCCGATAGAGTTAGATAATCAAAATTTTAATAGCACAGTAGCTGGTTTTGAAATCCTTTGAAATCTCTACTCATTTTGCTTTGATTCTAAGAATTTATTTCAATTAAATATCAAATCGGACTGAAGTCAAGTATAAATTAAACATAACATTTCCATTCCAAAAATAGAGAAATTGAATGACAATATTTGAATTATATCTTCTTCTCATTAGATTATTAGATTATTTGATGATCTTTTAACATTTATTATCAATTATTTCATGAAGCTATTTTTATGCAAGTACTATTGAATTCTTGCTAAATATGTTAGAATTATTTGATTTTTAGATGTGTGTGATTCTCTTGATACCAGAAAACAATAAAAAAATGTCTTAGTTATCACAAAAGTGAATTGTTGAATAGTTATTAAATGAATATACAGGACACTTGAACTTATTGAGTTATATATAATATAGTTATTATTTTATTTATAATATACATTAAGTAGTTATATTTTTATGTTTGTTTTGCAATCTGAGCATATATAAATGTCTTTCTTATATGATGTCATGACTGTTTGGTAAAAAATATGTAATTAGAAATCCATTGATATATTCATAATAATATTTTCTATTGATTTCAATAAGAGTAAAAAATTTTTATAACAAACAAAGTGCAAACACTTGAGATTTATCTTAACAAAAATTGATTTGCAATCTTCTTATCATTGTGGTTGATTTGTAATCTTCCATTTTATCATTGAAATATTTAAATATGTGTGTTTCTTTTAGTTGCCATGTGATATGTTTATATACACTAGTCTATTTTAAAAATAATGTGAATTTATAAAATATTATAATTTGTTCTCATTGACTTTTATTTCTCTTATAACTCTCCCTATATTTCACTTCTCAAATCAAATCAATTCTTATTTCTATCATTATTTTACAGCTTAATTGGTGAAGATAGTAACAAGGTCCAAGAAATGAAATCAAAGCAAGAGAAAAGAACTAAAGATAAAAGAACAGTTATAAAAAAGAATCCAGAATTGTCACCTGCTGATCGACCAAGGAAGCAAAAGGTATTTTTTTCCTATCCTTAACATATACTGCTATATTTTATCTATTAAGTTCAAGTTATAAGATGATTTGACAATATAAATTATTTGAATAACCACAAAAATTATCCCTAGCCCACTAACAACTTAAAAAATAGGTTTTCATGACCTTTGCAGATGCTTCTCTATTGACTTACTCACATATTTTTTTTTTCATTTCATTGATCTTTTTTTAAAAAAATAGATCATCAATAGAATTTAATTTACAAAGTATTCAAATTTATCATTGTGGTTTATATCATAAATTTCATTGCATTATCCACTTGTGATTTTTTAAATCTTTCTATTATCACATTCTCTATTCAATTTTTGATACTGTCTCAACTGCAATTTTTTCTATATCATCTTCATAATCCTTTACAATAAGATTATCGAGACTACTAAAATTCTCTTATGTGAGTCCCTTACAACACTTTTCTATATTTTTCATATTTTATTTATTTTAAGGACGTTTTATCCGCTGCTTTTCAAAAATACGTGAAAGATGAAGTTTCAATTTCTTTTTAGTTGAGACTTTGCTACACTCCACACCCCTTACTCGACTAGTAATGTCATTAGAATCCATTCCATTTATTAATCATTGGATCACCTTTTATGTCATCGGAGTTGCTCCATCCTAAGAAATTTGTGGCATTCACTATCACATTCAGTTCCACATAATCGTCTTCAGACTGAGGTTTTTTTGAGACTTCGGCCAATATTCCGATCATATGTCGAATGTCTTATATACTCTCTACCTTTGTCAAAAATATCAAAACTTCCCATTATGTTTCCTCCATCTATTCTTAGTTACTACATACGATTGAGTACCCAAAAGTTGTACTGTCGAGCTCGCAAAAACTGACGCATACAAAGAACCTTCAATCTGACAATGTTGTCTGAATTGGATCGAAACCTTGTAAACCAACATTTGTTGCCGTCTTCCTACCATTTGCTACATCAATCCAATGTCGGTTAGCACCCCGGTTTCCATATCTATCCCAAAATAGTTTCTCCACAGTCATTCAACAAGATACAGAAATAGAGCCAAAAGTTATAGTTAGTGTGTTGGTTTCATAAGTTTACTAAGGCCTTGTTTGAGGAAGGGGTTTTTTGGATTTTGTCTGGGTTTATCCAAAAAAAACCCTTGTTTGATAAAAAGTAGGAAAAAACTGGTTTTTAAAATTTGAAGACTAATTTGTCCTTTGACATTAGAAGATATGGTGTAGGTGATAGAATGATGGTTTAGAGAGAAGATAAAATTAGAGGGTAATTTTGATATTTAAATGATAAAATTATTTGATTTGATAGTTGATAAGATGTTTGGATTTTGGGATAAAAACTAGGTTTTATCCCAAAAACCCCATCATCAAACGAGGCCTAAGTGGTTTCATGGGAGATCTTTTGCTTTCTCTCATTGTTTATGAGCATGAAGCACAATACATCCTCTAATATTGTAGAATATATGATCCATAAATAAGCTTTAAAATTAATTTTGAATTTTAATATTTATCATAAAAAATATAATCTTGATTAAATCTCTTAAGTTTTTATTTTAATTTTAAATAATCAATATCTTACATCATCTAAGGAATATTTTCATAATCTACTTCTAATTGTGACATTTTAAGAAAAAAATATTTCAAAATCTATAACTCACTAGATTACAGATTTTCTAAATTTTTACTATAAACCTTTTAATTTCTAAAATATTTGTATTACTTATCTTCAACAGTATAGATCAATAAAGGAGATCATGGCAACGGAAGACGCTAAGAAGGCGTTGTTGGCTACACTTACAGTGAATGCTGAGATGTCATCGATCCAACCTTTGTCGGGATCAATGATACCCGAAATAGAGAAGGAGCCAATTCTTCCTCTACTAGGAACACCATACTTCCAAGTTAGCATAACTCAACGTAACCTCGAACCATTTTATTCATTGGTAATCATCTCTATTCATATAATAACTTCATATAAAAATTGTTTTTTGATATAAGATTCCCAACTAAGTTACTTGTTGTTTTTTAACAAATTTTATAAGTGCCTTCTTAATAATTATATATTTGCAACTAGGATGTTCCTGAGAAAATGGGTCCATATCTTCCCAATGACAATGTGTACGTGATTTTAGAGTATTTGGGAAATAAGTGGAAAATATACTACAACGGAAGAAATCAGGCGACGACAAGATTCACTGGTTTGAAGATATTTGCCATCTACAATAATTTAAAATTGGGAGATGTGTGCTTGTTCGAGCTTATGGATACGAGTAACGACTCATCTATAATGTTTAGAGTACAGATTCTCAAAGAAGCTCTTCCGGAGGTTTCGTGCTAAGAAGATGGAACTCTAAAAATATCTAACATTGTTTTCATTATCTATTACTCATTTATTGCTAGACAATTGTTCTGTTTGCATTACTATGCTCTTAATTAGAATTCATATAATTGGAGATGAGTTTATTTAGAGATAATTGACATTTGATTGTTTGAACTTTATATGTACTCAACTTTATTTGATGTTTTAATTGGTGAACTATTTGAATTTAACTTATTGGTTAACTATTGAATTGTTTTAATATGAAATCTATATTTATTTACTATTAGTTTGAGATTAAATCACAATAGAAGTAACTTAGTTTAGTTGTTAAGTTATCTTGTATATAAGATTAGTAATTATAAGTGAACTCTTCAAATATTTGTAGAAATATATTTTTAAATATTTTCAAGGTGTTCCTTTGAACAAATGCATAAGTGAAGCAGACCGACCCTGTTTAGATATTCATGATAAATAATGAATGAATATTTACTGAATAGAAAATCAAGATAATGTCAATGATTATCCTCTATACACACACATTAAAAACAATTAAAACTCTAGAAGCTCATCAACATACTTAGATAACTCTTTAATAATAAAAATAAAACGAGTACATATTAATTTGAGTGTTATAACAAATTGCAGGCAAAATGGTAATGATCTATATATATTGACAAACTATATATTTTCTTAAGAGAACATTTATTAGGAAGGTAATTGAAAGCATTGTATAATAAAAATATCTATTTCATACAGCTAACATTGTGTTAGACTATAAACTATAACTTAGCCTCTTGAGTTCTTTACTTCAAGAAACGTGTTCTTGATTGATGGGACCGAGTATAGAATTCTTTAATCAAGCGCAGCGGATACAATGTGATAAGAGAATTCGAGATTAGAGAGAGAAGAAAAACCGGAGTGAGAAGAGAATACTACTAGAATACATCTAGTAGTCCAACAAAGAGGTTCAAGGCCGAGAGAATAACTTAGAGTAACAATTTTCACAAGTTTCAATTCATAGCCCAAAAAGTGGGGTGAGCATCAGCATTTAAAGCGGCTGAATTACTCAAGAGTAGTCGGTTACAAACTTGTTACAACAACTTGTAAAAATAACAAAATTCGGTTTGAGAGAAATATAAGAGAAGGGAAACAAAACAGAATTATTAAGCAAAAGACATAAACTGACTCATATGCACACTAGGGCCGAGAAACTGGTGCTACAAATATTTTAGAACCGAGGCTTTGGTGAGCAGACCCTAACACTAGACTATAGTTTTTTAACATTCAAAATGGATAAGCAAAAGTTTAGCTCACTGGACTAGAGAAATATGTATAAATTTGATATTTAGCTGTCAAATGGATGAATATGAAAATAAATAGTGTTAATACAATTCAGATAACATAAAAAATGACAGGGAAATGGTTGAGAAAGAAAAATGAATCTTCTTGTAATGAAAGTTCAATTTTGCTAACATTGTTATTTATAAAAACAACACTATACGATGACATGACTATGTGTTTGGTAAAAATTATGCAATTAGAAATCCATTAATAACAATATTTTATAATGATTTCAACAAGAGAATACAAAATTATGATAATAAAAGTTCAAAACGCTTGAGATTTATATGAGTAGAGTGAGTAGTTTTGCAAAGTTGAACAAAAATTGATTTGCAATCTTCTTATAATTGCGGTTGATTTGTAATTCTCCATTTTATGTGCAGAATGTTTAGGAAAGACCAAAAGAGTAATAAAAATAGGCTTAATATTTATTATTATGGCATTCTGATCAACCAAGGAAGCAAAAGGTATGTTTTCTTATCCTTAACCTATACTTTTCGTGTTATATGTATGTATGCTCTAATATTTTCTTACAGGATAAAGCTCATTTTAATAATTCATTAAATAGAGAAATATCCAACTTAATGATGAAAACCCATAAAAGGAACAGTTTAGTTTAAGTTATAATATAATTTATTAGTATAAATTATTTGAATATTACTAGATCAACATGAACCAATAAAAAAATAGACTTTTTCTGTCTTTTCAGATTGTGTGACGTTTGAATTCTCTTGACTTATAATTTACTCACATTTTTTTTATTGACTTTTTATGAAAAAAACTTGATCATCAATGTACTTTTTAAAAGTATTAAAATTTATCATTGTTAACACGATGCAATATTTGGATGATATTTATGCCATGTGGAAGGTTTATTAAGAGCATTCAATTTTTATTGTGGAAGTTCGATTCGATTCTGGGACGACACTTGATATGGTGGTAAGTGTTTGGCGAATGTTTTCCCCGAACTTAATACTATTTCTATTTGTAGAGATTAATCGGTCAAAGATATGTTTGACATTCGGTCTAGTAGTTTTGCTAACTGTATCAGAAATATGCATTATCCTTCTCATTTCACACTCTCTGTTCAATCTATGATGCCATTTTCATTACAATTGTTTCTATATTATTTCATAATACTTTACAATGAAATTCTAGAGAGACTATATATATTGCCCTAAAAAGAATTTCTCTACATGCATTTCCTGTTGTGTCGTGTTTTCACAAACACATTTGAAAAATATAGTTTTCAATTTATCTTGAGTTGAGACTACACTAAAAGAGTCCTGGCTAGTGGGACTACACTAAAAGAGTCCTGGCTAGTGGGACAATGTAGCACTGCAATACAATACTCTCATTCTCCACCATCCTGTGCATTAGGCATTTCAACTAGTCATGTCACTAGAATCCAATCAATTTGTTACATCATTGATAGACTTTGACATCATTGGAGTCGCTCCATTCTAATAAATTTGTTTCCGTTACAGTTACATTTACTACCGCATCTAGTTCCCCTAATCATCTCCAAACTGAGATTTTGAGGCCTCTACCACAACAATATTCTTATCCTAGGTCGAATGTCTAATATGCCCTCCATCTATGTCAAAAAGACCAAACTTCCCATTATGTTTCCCTCCAACTGGAACTCCAATTGCTACATACGATTGAGCAGCCAAAAGTTGAGCAAAGTGAAGATCGCAAAAACAGTCACACACAAAGAGCCTCCAATTCGACTATACCAACATTTAATTTTGTTTTCTCACCATTTTCTTCAATCCAATGCCAACCTTAGCGACCTGGTTTCTATATCTATCCCAAAATAGTTCCTCCATAATCATTCAACAAGATACCAAAATAGGGCCAAAAGTTATTGTATATGTGTTGTGATCATTGATCTGGACGGCGTGTTGAGTTATGGAGCCTACACTTATAATAAACTCTACATTGTTAATTAGAGTTTATTGGGTTTTCTTTTTTTTGGTTTTGGGCTTGGACCTGACCAAAGTTATTTAGGTTTATTACCTGAATGTTTACCCTATAAATATGTGATTATTAAAAGAGTTTACATTATGTAGACAGAATTCTAGAGAGATAAAGTGTGAGGCAAAAACTCTGTATTCCTTCTTCTTCATAGTAAATCTGGTGGTGGCTGAAGTGGATGTAGCTCAATTTGAGTGAACCACTATAAATCTGTGTGTTCTTGTGTTCTTCTTTCTTGTATTTTTACAGATTGTTTTCAGGCTGGTAGGATTTGGGAGATAGAAATCCTAACAACTGGTATCATAGCAGCTAGGCTAGATCTGAGCATTGGAAACAATGTCAAGTGAGAACAGTATAGGACATGGGATTGGAAGATTTGATGGGATAGATTATGCCTTCTGGAGAATGCAGATTGAAGATTATCTCTATGGAAAGAAGCTTCATGTTCCTTTGAGTGAGAAACTAGAGAAGATGGATGAAGCTGAATGGAAATTCCTTGATAGACAGGTTTTGGGAGTTGTCCGATTGACGCTAGCCAAGACGGTTGCTCACAATGTAGCAAAGGAGAAGACCACCATGGGTCTGATGAAAGCTCTTTCTGATATGTATGAGAAACCATCTGCTAATAACAAGGTACACTTAATGAAAAGACTCTTTTACTTAAGAATGGTTGATGGTACTTCTATCACTACTCATTTGAATGAATTCAATACAATTGTGAATCAATTGCTATCTGTTGAGATTGATTTTGGGGATGAAGTTAGTGCCCTGATTTTGTTAGCATCTCTACCAAATAGTTGGGAACCTATGAGGGCAGCAATTAGTAATTCAGTTGGAAATGCTAAACTGAAATTTGTTGAAGTTAGAGATTGTATTCTTGCTGAAGAGGTTCGTAAAATTGATTCTAGTGAAACATTCAAAGGTTCTACTCTAAATGTGGAAAACAGGGGAAGAGGTAATGATAGAAATTTCAACCGAGGTAAGAGCAGATCGATGTCAAGGAGCAGGAGGAGTCAGTCCAAGTCTGGGCGGACATTTGAGTGCTGGAATTGTGGTAAACAGGGTCATTTAAAGAGGAACTGCAAAGCACCGAAGAAAAATGGTGATGATAAAAATGATGCAGCCAACGTTGTTTCAAAATCTGTCACTGATGCGTTACTTCTGTCTGTTGATAGCCCAATAGATTCATGGGTTTTAGACTCAGGAGCGTCTTTCCACACCACTGCTCACAAAGAATTAATGGAGAATTATGTGGCTGGAAACTGTGGGAAAGTATATCTTGCAGATGGTGAGCCACTGAATATTGTTGGCATGGGGGACATCAAATTGAAGATGGCAAATGGTTCTGTTTGGAAGATTAATAAGGTGAGACACATTCCAGGTTTAATGCGCAATTTGATCTCTGTTACACAACTTGATGAAGAAGGTCACAATTTCAGTTGTGGAAATGGTGCATGGAAGGTGACTAAAGGAGCAATTGTTGTTGCTCGAGGTCACAAAACTGGAACGTTATACACGACTTCAACTTGCAGAGAAACAATTGTTGCTGTAGTTGATGACTCAAAGAACAGTGAATTGTGGCATTGCAGGTTGGGCTATATGAGCGAAAAAGGGATGAAAATTCTTTTGAAGAATGGACAGATTCCAGAACTAAAGTCTGTTGAACATCAGTTATGTGAAAATTGCATTCTTGGAAAACAGAAACGGGTGAGTTTCTTAAAGATTGGGAAGGAGCTCAAGAAAGAAAGACTAGAGTTAGTACACACTGATGTGTGGGGACCTGCACCTGTTTCTTCTATTGGCGGATCATACTACTATGTGACTTTTATAGATGATTCAACAAGAAAAGTATGGGTTTACTTTATGAAGCACAAGTCTGAAGTATTTGCTATTTTCAAGAAGTGGAAGGCTTTGGTTGAAAATGAAACAAATCAGAAAGTTAAGTGCTTGAGATCCGACAATGGAGGTGAATATATCAATCTAGATTTCAAAGAATATTGTGCTGTGAATGGGATCAGTATGGTGAAGACTGTTCCCCGAACGCCTCAAGAGAATGGAGTAGCTGAACGAATTAATCGAGCATTGAACGAGCGTGCTAGAAGCATGAGATTGCATGCAGGACTGCCTAAAACCTTCTGGGCAGAAGCTATTAATACTGCTGCCTATTTGATAAACAGGGGACCCTCTGTTCCTCTTGAATTCAGAATTCCTGAAGAAGCTTGGAGCAATAAAAAGGTAAATCTTTCTTATTAGAAAGTGTTTGGTTGTTTATCTTATGTTAATATTAATGAATGTGATAGGAGCAAGCTTGATCCAAAGTCTAATAAATGTTTTTTCATTGGTTATGGTGATATCGAGTTTGGTTATCGTTTCTGGGATAATCAAAATCGGAAGATCATTCGTAGCAGAAATGTTATCTTCAATGAACAGGTTCTCTATAAAGATTGTGTTGGGAAGACATCAGATGGTGATTCCAAGTTGTAAGAGACTGGTACAGTTGATTTGAGACAATTTTCAGCTGAATATATACCGGTTGTCGAAGAAGAACAATGTGTTGTTGAAGATGAAATCGTTGAGAACGTGGCCCCAGAGGTAAATCAGCAAACACCAGTTATAAAGTTGAGAAGATCATCAAGGAATCGAAAACCAGTTGAGAGGTGGTCTCCATCTCTGAACTATATCTTGTTGACAGATAGAGGTGAACCTGAATTTTATGAGGAAGCAATACAATCTGATGAATCGATTAAGTGGGAGTCTTCTATGAAAGATGAGATGAACTCTTTGATGTTGAATCAGACTTGAGAGCTCTTTGAGCTACCAAAGGGAAAGAAAGCACTTCACAACAAATGGATCTTTAGGATTAAAGAAGAACATGATAAAACCATGAAGTACAAGGCAAGGTTGGTTGTGAATGGATTTCAACAGAAAGAAGGTATTGACTACAATGAAATCTTCTCTCCAGTAGTTAAATTGATGACAATTAGAACTATTTTGAGTTTGGTTGTGAAAGAAGACCTTCATCTTCAACAAATGGATGTCAAAACTGTTTTTCTTCATGGTGATCTAGATGAAGAAATTTATATGCGACAACCAGAAGGATTTGAAATCAAAGGAAAAGATGAGCTTGTGTGTAAGCTTCAGAAGAGCCTGTATGGTTTGAAACAGGCTCCAAGGCAATGGTAAAAGAAGTTTGATAGCTTCATGAAAAGTAACAATTTTTTGAGGTGTGAAGCTGATCATTGTTGCTATATCAAGAGGTTTGATAAATCGTACATTATTCTTCTTCTCTACGTTGATGACATGTTGATTGCTGGAGCAAGCTTGTATGAGATTAACAAGCTTAAGAAAGAGTTGTCTGAAAAGTTTGCAATGAAGGATTTGGGTGCTGCAAAACAAATCCTTGGGATGAGAATTTTCAGGGATGAAGAAGTTCTCAAGCTTTCACAAGAAGAATATGTGAAGAAAGTTCTTAGAAGGTTCAACTTGTATGATGCAAAACCAGTTACCACCTCCTTAGCTATTCACTTCAAACTATCTAAAGATCAGTCGCCTTCAACAGAGGAGGAGAAAAATTACATGGCCACTGTTCCTTATGCCTCTGCCATTGGTTGTATTATGTATGCGATGGTTTGCACATAACCAGACATAGCACATGCAGTGGGAGTTGTTAGCAGATTCATGAGCAACCTGGGTAGACAACATTGGGAAACAGTAGAGTGGATACTACGATACTTAAGAGGAAGTACGGGTCTCGCTTTGTGTTTTCGAAAGTTTAATATGGGTTTGGAAGGATATGTTGATGCTGACAATGGTGGTGATGTTGATAGTAGGAAGAGTACAACAGGGTATATTTATACTCTAGGAGGTACTACAATTAGTTGGGTTTCAAAATTGCAGAAGATTGTTGCTCTTTCTAGTTTATAGGCAGAGTATGTTGCTGTGACAGAAGCTGCTAAGGAAATGATGTGGTTACAACCCTTTTTGCTAGAATTGGGTCAAGACTACGAGGGAAGTGTGTTGCGATGCGACAGTCAGAGTGCCATTCATTTGACAAAGAATCCTATTTATCATGGTAGGACGAAGCATATACATGTTCGTTATCATTTAATCCGATCAGCTTTAGAAGATGGAGTATTAGCTCTTGAGAAGATTCCCGGGAGTGAGAATCCAGCTGATATATTGACGAAAGCTGTGACAAATGAGAAACTGAAGTTGTGTGCAACTTCAGTTGGTCTTCTTCGTTAAGAACCCGAATGGAAAGCCACTACCGATCGAGAGATGACGAAGTTAGTCTTCAAGTGGGAGATTGTTGAGTTATGGAGCCTACACTTATAATAAAGTCTACATTGTTAATTAGAGTTTATTGGGTTTTCTTTTTTTGGTTTTGGGTTTGGGCCTGACCAAAGTTATTTAGGTTTATTACCTGAATGTTTACCCTATAAATATG
Organism: Impatiens glandulifera; assembly: GCF_907164915.1. Taxonomy (NCBI): domain Eukaryota; kingdom Viridiplantae; phylum Streptophyta; class Magnoliopsida; order Ericales; family Balsaminaceae; genus Impatiens; species Impatiens glandulifera. The sequence goes on along the minus strand of NC_061865.1, from coordinate 19,090,616 downwards.
TGATTATTAAGGGTTTATATTATGTAGACAGAATTCTAGAGAGATAAAGTGTGAGGCAAAAACTCTGTATTCCTTCTTCTTTTTCAGAGTAAATCTGGTGGTGGCTGAAGTGGATGTAGCTCAATTTGAGTGAACCACTATAAATCTGTGTGTTTTTGTGTTCTTCTTTCTTGTGTTTTTACAGATTGTTTTCAGGCTGGTAGGATTTGGGAGATACAAATCCTAACACGGCGAGGTCACCTTTGTAGCATCATGTAGCTCCGGTTAGGGGAGAGCATTGGGTGGTTTAATTCGAAATCCAATCCAATCTGAATCTTAAATACTAATTCAGATTGGATATTTCGGATTTGACTGAGATCGGATCGGATTGAGTTCGGATTGAACTAAATCGGATTGAATTGGGATTATCCAAATTATCCAAACTTTCTAAATAAAAATATATTTTTTAATTAATTTTCTTTAAATTAAATTTTATCTCAATATAATATATATTTTACTTATCATCACTTGACAACAATATTTTTTTATTATTTTTATTTTTTTTTGTTATTTTTTTTCAGATTCAAATTTAATTATAATAAAAAATTCGAATTAAAAAAAAATGAAAATAGAAATTATTGACTAATTTCAAACTATATATATAAATATTTTTTAGTTTGGATTATCCAAACTATTTTTAATCCAATCCGTATCCGATCCGTATTAATTAGTAAAATGATTTAAATTACGGATTGGATAAACTTAGTTTGGATTTAATACGGATCGGACATAACTGATTGGTTTTACCCATTTGCTCACCCCTAGCTCCGGTACAGCCCAAACATCTCCGGTCCTAAAAAAAACCGCATCAACAACAAATGAATTAGCATCGGCTGAAGCAACGACTTCCAGTTTGAGAGTAACCACCACCCTGTTTGTATTTGTTGGCTTGAACTTCCAACCGCCTTCTTTTTTCTCATTGTTGCAGGACAAAGCTGGCAATAAAGGAGACTCTAACCTGATGTTGGGAGGGAGTGACACACGATGGAGAGACCTCTTATTGTTTCTAAGCATGAATCACACTATATTCTCTTTAAGGGCAGTTTAAGTTTAGGTTATTTAAATAACCAAAATTAATCAAATTTTTTATTATGTCAATCTCCCTCTCGTCTAACATATTAAGAGGTGTTAATCGATTCGGTTTTCGAATTATTCGAATTATTTGGTTTGAGTTTTTCTAACTTCTTAATCAATTCAAAACATAACCAAATTAAATAAATTTTAATAAAATCGAACTGAATTTTAATATTTTAATATATTATATAATAAATTATATATAATCATTTAATTATGTGTAATAACTTATATGATATATAATTAAAATAATTAATAAAAAATAAATTAGGTTTTTGTTTGATTTTCAAGTTGAAGCCCAACTCAAAAATCAAATAAAAAATCGCATTTGAATTCGAATTGATTTAAATTTCGATTCGAAAACTGAGAATAAAATTCGAATTCGGTTGGATATTTAGTTCAAAACAAATATTGAACACCCCGATCACGTTGTTCAATTTATTCACAAAATATTAAAATACCCTATGTTTTAAAATATTATTATATATTAAATTTTTTACAAAAAAAATCTCCACCTCTTCAAAATCATTACTTTTAAAATAACTAGCTTATTTTAAAAAATCATCTAACCAATTCATTTAAGTATTTATATTTTTTATATCTATAATGATTTTAATTATTTAATAACCAAATTCGAGGGTGCATTCTTATACATTCGATTACACCTTTAGGCATAAGCTCTTAGATTTTTTATCACCAATATTTGTGTTACTCAAGTGGACATTTCCTTCATGGATAAACCCTTAGGTTTTTTCACCAATGTTTCTCAAGTCAACATTTGCTAGACCACTTATGATTGTTGAAATAATTTTATAATTTTATGTATGTATATATATTTTGTAAGTTAGATTTTGAAAAATTATATAAATTATTAACTGGGGTCTAATATTACTTATTATTGTATACTTATTTGAAAAAATAAAAATATTAAAAAAATCAACTAAGCAATTCATGTAAGTTTTTATATCTATAATGATTTTGATGATTTAATAATCAAATTCGAGGGCACATTCTTGGGAATAATCCTAAGCCCTAAATCACCCTCCATTGACGAACACTTAGGCTTTCTCTCCAATTTTTTTTACTCTAAGCGATATTCCCTTCATGGACAAACCCTTAGGTTTTTGTCACCAATGTTTGCATTACTCAAGCAACATATCTTTCATAGACGAACCCTTAGATTTTTTCACTAATGTTTGTGTTACTTAAGACAACACTATCACCGCCAAGTTTCGCGCACTCACATATAATAATTACTTCTTTTTGAGGGATTCAAACTTTAGTCTCTAGTATAAAATATAACACTTGAATCGGTAGATTAATTATGATTGTTGAAATAATTTTATAATTTTGTGTATGTATATATATATTTTGTAAGTTAGATTTTGAATAACTATAAATATTTATATCTTGTATACTAATATTAAATGCATATCTTTCTATTAATAATGATATAACATTATATATAATAAAAATTATTAAATTTATTATCATAATTTTTCTCAATATATTATATAAATATATTAATAAAAATATTTTTATTTTTATTTTTTCCTCTTTATATATATATATATATATATATTATTCTAATTAAGAATATCTTTTACTTAATTTATTTTCAATATATAATAATTATATAATGTTTATTTATATCATTTTTTCCTAACTAAGTCGAAATAATTGCATTATCGTGTTTTGACCGATAATCCACGTGAAGCGACAATGCTCAAAACAAATATGGGGGTCGTTCTCACCAAGATAATGATTGCTAAGATAATTTTAACTCACATAGATATCTCTTATAATGCATTAATAGAATGAGTTATAACACAAATGATATTCATTATATTTCATCAAATAATATAATCACACAATTCTATAAATAAATTGAAAAGCTTCAAACTATATTGACAAAGTCATTTTAGCAAATTAAATATCTATATAAGAAACCGTTAAGTGCCTTATTTCATTTTATAGTTTCCACACAATAAATTAGAATTATTCAAACATCCATGATTAAAATCAATTAACGGATCTCATTCATCTCATATTTTTTTACACAAGAAATTGGAATGATTTCAACATCAATGACAAGAGTCATTTTAACAAGTCTAATTTCTATAAAGAAATCACTGATTGTCTCACTCATCTCATAATTTCTACACAAGAAAATAGAATGGTTTCAACATCAATGAGTAAAGTCATTTTAACTAGTCTGATTTTTATTAAAAAATCATCGAGTATCCATTCATCTCTTAATTTCTACACAAGAAATTCGAATAATTCCAACATAAATGACTATAGTCATTTTATAACACATCAAATTTTACAAAAGAAATCATGGGCAAAAATGAGATTCAAACTAGGGACATTTTTCCTTGCATCCTTGCGTCTGAACTTCAAACCACTGCATCAGTGCGCTCTTTCATTCTTATACTACTGTTTACGACCTAGGAACATACATTTTTTTCCTTTTGACTTATACACTATAAAAAAAATATAACTTCGTATCATAATCAAAAGATAAATATATAAAACAATCTATATATACATATATAAATTGAATATATTTCCTTAGTTAATAATTAACCTATCACATTCTTAACTTATAAAATTAAGCTTTAAGATTATAAGAACAAATTTGTTAATAATTAATATATATATATATATATATATATACAATAAAGACTTATCTATATTTATTGATTTTTTTTATTCCTTAAGATAAACAACTTCAACTTGTTGAAATGAGTCATCATTATTTTTGCAACATCGCAACTCTAATTTCTGAAAACCAAACACAAAGATTTTTATGGTGAAATCTCTTAAATATCTTAGCACAAAAAACCTATTTTAAAATTGTTATAAATCTGTCTTTAATTTAAATAAAAATATATATACATATGAAGTTACAAATAAATGAAATGTATAGGAAGAATAAAGTCACTGAATTTGATGCTTGACTAGGCATGTGTTAGACATATAAGTTAAACTGCTAAGTCTTATCAAGTATATTAATTGTTTTAAAGATAATAACAAGGTGTTGTAGTGCAATGATAAGCACTCTTGTCTTTCATTCAGGTGATTAGGGATAAAATCTCACTGGCTTCAAATAATATTTAAAGTTTTGCTATTTCAGGGAAGCTGAGCAAAATACAACCAGTAGTGAAGATCGGTCAACCGACAAAATACAACCAGTAATGAAGATCGGTCAACCGACACTTAATGCACCTGAAGTGAAGATCCATTGCCATTTTAATATAAGTGTGATGAAAAACTTTTAAGAAGTAGAGGTCTGCTGAAGAAAGTCAGATTGCCATTTTAGTATAAGTCTGAAGACTACCTAGGAGCAGATGTAGTAGAGGCAGACTGTCAACATGTCCTATGAAACAAATTTGACCGTTACAAGTATCCGTTGAAGATATATGACACAGAGAAGAACGGAGTCCAACTAAAATACACAGAGATAGATAGATACAGACACAGAGACAAATAGATACAGACAGAGAGACAAATATATATATATATAGAACTTGAATTTCAATCTCCTCTTGCCTGCATCTTATTGATATCATTCAAGCCTTCAAAATCAGAGTGTGTTAGTATTACAATCTAATTGATTCTGTGTGAGTAGTGAGACTTTGTAAGTTGACAGAAGTTTTTTGTTCAATAAAGTGCTATTGTTGAGAGATCAATAAAGAGCAGTAAATCAGTCTCAGGTCTTAGACGTAAGCGTTGTAAAGTGTTTGAATATTCTGAGTGAATATCCTTCTCAAGGTTTGAGAAGAAGGGGTGACGTGTGAGAGTTTGCTCCGAACATCCATAAAATATTGTGTCTTGTGTTCTTTTCTCTCTGCATTTTCCAAACTGATCCTTCTCCATTTTAGTCTTTCCTATTTCTATCCAAGTTGTGTGTGTTGCTTCAAGCTGAAACAAACTACTTCCGCACTTGAACTCGGTTCAAGAGTTTGTGACAACTTGTGTAATGTTGAGACTGGTATTAATCAGACCCCATTTCATCTGAGATCATGTGGCACAGAAGCACATCCGGCTAGAATACGTGTCAACAGATCAACAAGTGGCTGACATATTCACCAAGGCACTCCAAGAGACTAAGTTTTCCTACTTTAAAAATATTTTGGGTCTTCTAGACCTTAACTAAATTTTCTAAAAACATGGCATGCATAAATTTAAGGAGAACCTCTTTCTCTTAAAAATACTTTTATTGCATTTGTCTTTATAAAATATCATGCATGAATTTAGGGAGAAACTTTCTCTATAAAATCATTTTTATTGTATGTACCTTGCATAAGTTTATAGGGAAATGAGTTAGTAAATAAACCAGACAGAAATAATCGGACGGTTTTTTTCGATTGCAACCGATCAGATCATTCGACCGAAACTTTATAGATCAGACTGAAACTGCTTAAGTAACTTGAGATTTAAACCGGCCAGTTATTTACACTTTGTGAACAAAATACCGCTCGGTCAGTATTCTCTATAAACGGGAGCGGTTTTTCTAAAACAAATAACCGGCTTCTTAAATACAAGATATGCGGACAACACATCTATTTGGTTATTTACATAAAAAATTTGGTAGTCTCATATTCAGACCAAAATGGGACATCTATCTTATTTTGTCATTATCTGTCCTTATACCTTTCCCACTAATACATTATAAAGGTGTATTTCAAAATATTTAGAGGAAACATTTTTTTAAAAAAATATTTTTTAAATGTCCCCAAATATCGAATAACATGAAGACACATGTCTTTTATAGTTAAAATTATAACTGATATTCATTACTATGATATATTAATATATTTGTTACAGGATTCTTATGCTTAATAAAGTAAATAATGATAAGTTTCCTTGGGAATATACTTTTAAAATGGTGTCTTATGTCTTTTAATCATAGCGTATGGGAAACACGCTTCATTAATATGATGGTTTGTCTTCGTTTGCATTAAGTGCGGTTTGAAACATGTTTGTTTAATCTTTTAAAACCATTTTGCATGCCAAAAATTCTGCTTCACGTTTTTCTTGATTTTTTTCCTAAACCCTAAAACTTCGATTGCTTTGTCTTCTCTCTAGAAAAACTCCTTAATCTTCTTCAGTTCTTCTAGATTCTTGCAATGGCTAAAGAAAATTCTTTCTCTAGCAACATGATACAGGTGGACTTTGAATCCATATACATCTCTAGGCTAACGGAGATGGAGGTCGTTTTCCGATCTCTTGAGGCCTTTGGCCTCAGAAAGTTCCTAGGGGGTCCCTTTATTAGCTACGATGAGAAAGTACGAGCCTTCTTTGAATCTGCAAAGTTCATAAGAGATTCCATTTAGGCAAAGGTGAAGGGAACATATATTATACTATCAGAAGCCATGTCCGTTGAGATTCTAGGGCTCCCGACAAAGGGTCTAGACTTTTCTACATAGATTTCTTCAGATATATTAATTGAGATTCAAACCTATTTTTCCGATCTTGATGGTCCCATCAGTTGCAGCGGGAAGAAGAAACATCTAAAATGTGAGTATTGTATTCTACATCAAGGGAGGGGGAGCTTTTGACGCAATCACTCAATCCAAGTTTAAATGATGACTGCGATAATAAGAGAAGTAGTCGTGAACTGGGGATCCGTTCTATTCAACATTCTCTGCTAGATGGTGCTTCCTTACAACAGAAGAAGTCTAGGCTTTTCAGTCCAAATTGGCTGGATCTTGAAGCATATGAGAGTGCACACCAGTCCGAGTACTCCTCTAAATCCCAATAAGGTCTTTTCTTCCATCTCGATTGCAAGATATATTACCAAAACGAAGAAAGGAAAAGAGTCTAACTCTAAGGCCTCTAGACAATAGTCAAGCGGTGGTAAATTGGCAGGCGGTAAATCACTGAGCGGATCTAAACGTATTAATACTTCCAGTCGCGCAATATCTGCCAAGACATTCAAACCATCTAGTGTTGAATCGGCTTCGAACTCCAACAACATTATTAAAGACAAACCTAGAGAATCTAGAGAAATCAATTCATCACATAAGAGGACTAGGTTTGAAGTAAATATCACCGCTCCTCCGCTTTTTGTTGCCTCTCCTTCGTCGCTAGAAGGTTCTTTAGCAGAATCAGTCCAAGCGTAGGTTGCGGTGCCTATTGATATTCCGTTTAAACCTACGGATGTAGAGGTACAAAGGGTAGTCACTACTGTTCCAACCGATACGATCTACATTCTTATTGTCGATCGGTCGGATGTTCTTCTAGTCGATCAGAAAGAGGACGCAACAGCCGACCAACTTGATGCTATTTTTGTTATCCAGCAGGAGGTTCTACCTGTGGTTGAGGTCTCCTCAATAGGTAAGAATGTTGATAATATTTTAAGTTGTTCGCAATAGGTGGCCGAGGTAGCCATTGGTCAAGAGTTAATCCTTATCATTCCACTCAACAAGAGGTTTTACCCTCTTCGGCTGCTATCGATGTAAAAGAGGAAGCTATCACAAATGCTGGAATTGTGGCATGTTCTTCAGTTGTTACTATCTCAAAAGGAATTTCCTCATTTGCCTAGATGAGACAAGCTAGAGGGATCGTGATTAGGGACCATGTAGAGGATCCGGAACTTGTTGAAGTTGTAGGGACGGGGAAAGGCATTGGTGAGTTAACGCCCGATCCTCCTTATGATATCACTCCTGAAGCTCAAACCTCCATTAATCTAATAATCGAAGAAGTTGAAGCTGCTACCAATGTCAAAATAGATCTATTTAATATTTGGCACATCGCGGGACTATGCATAAGCATAAGTGAAGTACTCCCAAATGTTGTAGAAGATGAGAAATGGAATGAACTGATGAAACTGGAAAAAGGTAATCTTTTCCTTGACCAAAACAAAAGTGTTTCACGAAACTCTCAAGAGAAGATAACTAGTGGAAGCCTATACGAGAGTTCGTGCCCTTTTTGCATTCTATATCAGTTGTAGAAGGAATATCAATCCGTTTGCTATTACTACGAAAACAGATTTAAAGGTGATAAACCATCTTAGTGGGCTAATGAAGGAGTATTGTTCAACCACTCTTAAATTCATGTATGGCACATAATCCTCCAGTTTAGATGAATCTCGGGTTCCTACTCCTCGAACAAATTTAAACTATTATCATGAGGACGAGCCAATGGATTTCTTTGACGAAATGTCACCCCCTCAAGGTAAGATTCGTTTTATCTTTAGAGCTGAACAGATCTTCGAGAGAGGTGAAGAAATGTCGAAGGAGTATCTAATCGAACAAGTGAACTCTTCTGTAGAGGAACGACGTTTTCAAATATTTCACATGGATGATCATTCGCGGCCATGTATTAAAGAGAAGTTTCCCTTTTCTAAGGAAGAGATAGAGCGTTATTGGGCCTCTGTACGGGAAGAGGGGTTATTATCTAATGAAAAAGTATCAACAAGTGTTACTCTTTCTGAATCCTAAGAAAGTGAGAAAGAAGCTGAGGGAAATCAAATCTATTCAAAACCATCGTCTGCAGTTGACGAAGTTCCCTCCTCTTCTCCTCAAATTGAAAATACTTCCCGACATGGGTTGAATCATCTTCTCCAAAAGAGAAGGCGGCTAAGGAAAAGGAGTCTAAAGCTCAAAAATCCAAGAATCCAACTCTTGCTAACTCTTTTCCTGGTATGTCTATCAACTCCAAAGAAATTTTGGGTTGTATCCGTAAACTGAGCAATGAGGTTCTTGGAGATGAGGTCGGTTCTCAAGAAATAATTTATGTACCTCATCTTCAATGTCTAACCCGGAACGCAGAACCGGAATTATCCATTCAGTTCAGTTCTCGTCCTGCACCTCTTAGTTTTGTCCATGTTGGCTCCCACCTCTCTGTCCCTTCTCATTTTGAAAAGGAGTCTCCAAGAATAGTGGACATCCACCAAATCGTCATGGAGCCTCTAGCTCCGTGGTAGGAGACCTTACAATCCTTTAACTCAAGGTTGCAACACATAGAGAGATTGTCTGCATCATCTTCGGCTGTGCATGTTGAGCTAGCTATGACTCATAGGATAATAGACGGAAACGTTGTGGGTAACACGCAAGAGTTATTGTGATGAGACAACAACTATCCAGGATGGAATCTTTTTTTGGCACGAATCTCACTCTTCATGGAGAGACTAAATCTTCAGTTGACCTTTTTTCTTCTCAAATGATGGAAATCGCTAAATCTCTAAAAGCTGTTGAATTGGAGAAAATGGAAGAAGCTGATGCAGCTGCGCATAGATTTCAAGATGAGGAGAATGTAGTTATTAAGGCTGCTGAACAATCTGCTGAAGTTGATGATCCTGACGATATTACTTTGCAAGAAATGACAAACCGGGGGAATTCTTACCCTCGTAGCTCTCGTTCCAGACGCAAGTTGACTCGAAGCGGTCATAGCATCCCTCCACCTGATCATGATCCACAAAGAGGAAGACAGAATCAACGAGGAAGAGGACGTGGATGTGACAGTGGTGATCATGGCCCTAGAAGTTTCATTGCTAAAGTCATGGGGGATATTGACGAAAGAACTAAAAAGGGATCCTAAAATTCTGTAATTTCTGCCCTTTTATTTATGAACTCCTTGAACTGATATTGTTGAATTTATGTTCTTGACTAATTTTATTTTTTGACTTCATTATCAAACAGGGAAAATTGACTGATACATGTTTAAGATATAATCAATTACTTGTTTTGATCATTTTTATGATAAACAATCAAAAATGGAGAAATTGCTAGATATATGGCATTGACTTGATAATTTATTCTAAACAATTAAAGAGGGAGAAATTGTTATATTAAAGTCGCTAATTATCTTAGGATAATTAATCAACGTTATAAAATTACCGGGTTTTGATAATTTAGTTTAAATAATCAAAAAGAGAGAAATTGTTAGATTAAATTAATCTAGGACATTTAATATAATGATTCTATTGGGTTTTGATAATTTAGCTTAAATAATAATAAAAAAAAAGATATTGTTAGGTTAAAGTCTTTTATTAATTTTAAGTGTATCAATAAGACTGATTTGTGTTAAATTGATTCTATGTAGGTTCAAAGTGAAGAAAACCGAAATGGGAATCAAGTCCAATAGTAAATTAAATTTAGTATTTGATCAACTTCGGTTTCTGGATAAGCGCTTCCGATATTTTGATTCACTTTGGTTTCTGGAGAAACGCTTCCGGTATTATGTTCACTTTGGTTTTTGGAGAAGCGCTTCCGGTATTATGTTCACTTCATTTTTGGAGAAAATCTTCTGGTATTATGTTCACTTCGGTTTTTAAAGAAGCGCTTTCGGTATTTAGATTCACTTCGGTTTTTGGAGAAGCGCTTCCGGTATTATGTTCACTTCGTTTTTGGAGAAGCGCTTCTGGTATTATGTTCACTTCGGTTTTTAATGAAGCGCTTTCAGTATTTTGATTCACTTCGGTTTTTGGAGAAGTGTTTCCGGTATTATGTTCACTTCGGTTTTTGGAGAAAAGCTTCTGGTATTTTGTTTGACTTCGGTTTTTATAGAAGCGCTTCCTGTATTTTGATCGGCTTGGATTTTGAGAAGTGCGTCCGGTATTATGTTCACTTCTGTTTTTGGAGAAACGCTTCCAGTATTTTTATTCACTTCGGTTTTTAGATAAGCGCTTCCGGTATTATGTTCACTTTGGTTTTTAGAGAGGCGCTGCTGGTATTTTGATTCACTTCGGTTTTTGGAGAAGCGCATCTGGTATTATGTTTACTTTGGTGTTTGGAGAAGCGCTTCCGGTATTTTGATTCACTTTGGTTTTTGGAGAAGCTCTTCCGGTATTATGTTCACTTCGGTTTTTGGAGAAGCGCTTCCAGTATTTTGATGAACTTCGATTTTTGGAGAAGTTCTTGTGAAGAGTTTGTGAAGACTTGTGAAGAATAGAAATAGATATTATCTTCTAACTGAGATAATATCAAAGTGTATGTCGACGCGATTAACAATACTTGGTCAACCCCCTGCTATTGTTGACTCCTTTCTAACATAAGTATTATGCATATTGTGTAAAAAAATCAGTCAAATTGAATTAATATCCAATGCAATATTGACAATCTACCAAGATGTGATAGACGATTATAAAATTTGTCATTCATGTCCTCTAGAAAAACATATTAAGCTTGTCATTTTTTCAAATTCATTTACTCTTATGTCATTTGAGATTATTCACACTAATTTATATATGTACATATCTTGTTTTGAGTTTTTCTGATCATTGATATACATTATTATTAGATAATTATTTTATGTTTTTTGAACATTTCCTTTGTCCAATATATGTTATGCATATTCTACGTTCTTAAATTTTATAACGTTTATTCGCACTCAGTTTGAAAGGAACATAAAAAAACATTCATTGTGAAAATAATTTAATAACAAGCCTTTCTTTTTGTTTTTCATGCCCTCACACATCACCTCAAAATGGAAAATAAAAATAAAAAATTTGTACGCTTCTTAACCTCCATCATTTTGGCATCCATGCATTACATTACAAATGACAACTTACCTCTCGTAATATTCTTCCCCAGTAATTATTAAATTATTAATCCCTCTTCATATTTTTTATTTAAAAGATACATCATATTCTCATCTCTGTTTTGAAGTTGCCCTAGATTGCCAAATATGTAGGGAACAAACACCCAATATTTTTTCACTAAATTAGATGATTTTTATTTATATATATAACTAGATGAAGATATAATGATTAAAAAAAAATCATTTCTGCCTTAAAATGATTTCACAATATATATGCATAAATATGGTGAATATATTAAAAATAAATAAAAAGAAAAAGGTAATAACGCGATTTCGATTACGCGTAACAAGTGAGGGAGTAACGACTGTTGGAGGAACACAGCTGTTTACAGCTTCAGCTTTCATGGAATGAACCTGGAATCATCTTTATCTTTCTTTCCCATTCTCAATGATCAACACAGCTAGGGAAATTTGATGGAATAACCCTAGTAAGAGGGTTATTACCACTTTTAGCATACCATTTATAATTTTTTCATTTTTGACCTTTTCCCAAGGCAAAAGGTCACTTTTGCCCTTTAATTAAAAAAAAATTGATTTTTCTATTCTCCCCGTCGTTTCGTTTCCCTTTCCCCCCTTCTCCTTTCCCTCCCTCTCTCTCGTTTCCAACTTCCCTTTCCTCTCCCGAAGACGACCGATCAAGCCCGAAGACGACGACGACGAAAAGCCCCTGAAACGTCGACGACGTCCTCTTCCCCGAACCCCGACGAGCCCCCGACGACAAACAAGAGCCCCCGACGAGAATCACAACTCCAGAACGACGAAGGTGAGTTTATCTTCCCCGTTTCTATCCTAGTTCTCCGTTTTATATCCATGCATGCTATAATGGAGGAATGGTTTAGGGTATTGTTTAGGTTTATGTATGGGTTTAGGTTTAGGTAGGGTTTATTGTTTAGGTTTATTTTTGGGTTTAAAATGCTTCTGTCGAAGGCTGTTGCAGGCTGTCGATGGCGACGATGCATTTTTGCAGCCGGCTGTGCATCTGTCGCAGTCGATAGTGCATCTGTCGCAGGCGACGGTGCATCTGTCGCAGGCAGAATATACTATTCGCCTGCGACAGATGCACCGTCGTCTGCGACAGATGCACCGTCGCATGCGACAGATGCACCGTCGCATGCGACAGATGCACCGTCGTCTGCGACAGATGCACCGTCGCATGCGACGGATGCACCGTCGCCTGCGACAGATGTCTTATTTCCTTTAAATAAGTGGTATTTACTTTAATTATTCTGACTTATTGTTTTTTTGCAGATGGCACCAACCAAATGCAAAAACAAAATGGTAATTGAGAACTTTCCTGGACGTGTTTCATGGAAATCTACGTGCACCTTCTTGTTAAAGACCAATGACAAGTTTAATCACTTTGGTCTTATGGAAAGGGCTATGAAGAGTCAATTTCAGTATCTATTGAAAGCCCCGACTGTCATTTTCTCAGGAACAATAATCCAGCAGATGTTGATCAGGAAAAGCAACTCCAATTCGAAGGGAATAACTTTCTTAGTCAATGGTCAGCAGCTGTACTGGGGCATGAAGGAATATGCCTTGGTAACAGGCCTAAATTTTGGAAGATTTCCTGTGATTGAAAACTGGCACGCTGAAGAATGTCCACCCCTAGTCCATAAATACTTTGGTGGCAAAACAGACAGAGGTTCAAATTGTTTTCTTCAAATGCTCTAAGAAGGAGGATGCATGGAATCTTGGGCTCATCAACCTTATTTACCAGTGTCTGTTTGGATCTGATAATAGGAAGAGGGTATGTTTGAAGATCTTCAGCATGGTGGAGTATATGGAAATGTTCCTTCAATTTCCATGGGGAAAGGTGTCATTCAATTCAATTCAACCTTGAAGGGTATTGACAAGGACATGAAACATCTTCGACAGCTATATGTGGAGAAGAAGGAAACCTGCAAGGGGAACTGTGATGTTTCTTATACTATTAGTGGGTTCGCCATAGCCTTCCAAGTTTGGACATATTTGGTTATGAAGTCATTTGTCCCCAAATTTGCGGATATGATCGAGGAAAAACATATATGCCCAAGGATATTACTTTTTACAGCCTCTAGAAGCAACACCAACACTAGACAAGAGGTATCCAATGCCCTTTTCAAATGCAATGTGTTTAACAAGATTCATGAGTCTGAGGAGGAGAAGATGAACTACTATGGGGAGGACTTTGAAGAAATGGGAGATTACATTTATGATGATTTATTTGAAGTGGATGGTAGGACGAGAAAGAATGAAGATGGCAGTACTCCCAAACTGACGCCCAAGAGGAGAAAACCAATTAAAATCACACTAGCCAAGATTACCGAGAAGTCATTTAGTGATGAATCTAGCCAAGACAGCTCTCGGTCTACTAGTCGTGAATCTAGCCATGTCCCTTCAGCAACGAGTCCTCAAAAGAAAGAAGACATTTCTCCAACTAGCAAAGACAATCGGGTGACTAAAGAAGAGAATAATGTCAAGTTTGATGAGCTAACAAGGGATGTGAAGGAGTTGACAAGGGATGTGAAGGAGTTGAAAACTGAAATGAAGGTAATGAAAGAGGATCAACAGGTTATGTTCAATCACATAATCCAATTATTGGGTGAAATAAAACAACAAAAGAAAGATGTTGCTGCTGATGATGATTTAGTGGAGAAGGATTTGGAGATGAACAAAGATGTTGCTAATGAGAATGATGATGTTGATGATCTGCTGAATGAAAAAGAAGATGGTGCTGATATGAATGATGTTGTTGATCGGTTGAATGAGAAAGAAGATGCTGCTGATGGGTTGAATCTCAACAAAGAATCTGATGAGAATGATGTTGCCGATGGGTTGGAGATGATAAACAATGATGAGAATGATGTTGCCGATAGGTTGGAGATGATAAACAATGATGAGAATGATGAACACAAAGATGATGATGTTGTTGATGAACACAATGATGCTCATGATGTTGGGTTGGAGGATGATGTTGTTGATGGTTTGGAGATCAACACAGAAGCTGTTGTTCATGAAAACAAAGATTCTGCTGTTGTTGATGGTTTGGAGATCAACAAAGAAGCTGTTGTTGATGATGATCAAAACAAAGATGATGCTTATGTTGATGGTTTGGAGATCAACAAAGAAGCTGTTGTTGAAAATGATGAAAACAAAGATGATGTTGCTATTGATGTTGATGGTTTGGAGATCAACAAAGAAGCTGAGGAGAATGAAAACAAAGATGATGCTGATGTTGATCTTGTTGATAAGAATGCTGAGTTGGGAAAGAAAGAATTGGCCACGAAGAAGAAGAGGAATGTGGTTTTGACCAAAAATAGGTTGTAGCAGTTGGGCAAAAAAAGGAGATGGATGAAGAGGCTGAGTTGGGAAAGAAGAAGGATGATGAGGCTGAGTTGGGAAAGAAGAAGGATGAAGAGGCTGAGTTGGGAAAGAAGAAGGATGAAGAGGCTGAGTTGGGAAAGAAGAAGGATGATGATGTATTGGTATTGACTCCAACAAGATTTCAGGGACAGAGTTTTCGGAGAAAGAAGAGGTCCACACAATTGGGGAACTACACAGATCCTAATGGAAAATCCTTTAAACTCATTGATCCAGTAACTGTAAATCCTATTTTAGATTATGATAGTGAACTGTTGGATGAGTTGAAACAATGGCTGAAGCTGGAGGATGAAGACAAGATAAATCTGGTTCTTTTCTATGCTGGTCGAGATTTGTTTAACAGAATGTTGAGGCCTCAGAATTGGCTACATGATCACGTAAGTTTTTGTTGTTGAAACTGTTTTTTGGGTATTGTATTAACAGCAGGACAAAGATAAATAGCGGGAATTGCATCTGTCGCAGGCGACGGTGCATCTGTCGCAGGCATTGTCGTCTGCGACAGATGCATTGTCGTCTGCGACAGATGCACCGTCACCTGCGACAGATGGAATTCTGTGCTTAATTCATTTGATGTTCTGTGCTTAATTCATTTGATGTTCTGTGCTTACTTCATTTTCTCGATTCTGTCGCAGGAGATAGATGCAGCATGTTACATTCTTTAAAAAAGGGATGCAATTTCCCAAGACTTATCAACCGATAGATTTCTCAATATGTGACTGTAATGTCTCTACGAGGTTGTCGTTACGTTATTCAAAGTTCTCCAAAAATCCACAAACATACGAATTCGACGATGACTTGATGGAATATTTCATGGGTGATGAACGAAAATTTATGACTTCTTGGATGATTGTAGATAAGGTATATTTCCCTATGAATCTGAATATGAAGCATTGGGTCCTGTGTGAGGTGCAACTACAAGATTGGTGCATCAATGTTTATGACTGCGAACAAGGATTTATCAAAAAGAATCAGTATGACAAGTTCATGAAACCACTATGTGAAATGATTCCATATATGATTCTATGTGGAACGACCGAGTTTGACAGGATCAAGTATCCTAAGTTCAGTTTGGAAGGAATGCCATATGTTGTAATACCACACCCAAGAGTCCCCAAGTGCATGAAGAGTGGAGACTATGGTCTTTTTACAATCATGTATTTGGAGTACCTTACTGCCAAATTGGATATATCAGCTGTGACAACAGAAAACATGGTTTTTTTGAGACAAAAATGGGCAGTTAGGTTATTTCACCATATAATAGACCCATAGAAAATGGACATAATTTAGCTATGTATATTTTTGAATGTAAACCATATGTATTTTTGAATGTAATTTAGTTTGCAGTTGTATTATTTTGAATGCAAATGGGTTATATAATGTAGTATAAATATAATGTAGTATATATATAATTAAGAACAGAACATAAATGCATTTGTCGCCTGCGACAGATGCACCGTCGCCTGCGTCAGATGCATTCCTGCTATTTCTCTTTGACAACAGATGACAACACTTAACAACAGATGATCAAAATACAAAAACAGTTTGATCAAAACCCTAAAACAGTTTGATGTACATACAAAAACAGTTTGATCAAAACCCTAAAATAGTTTTATGTACATACAAAAACAGTTTGATCAAAACTCTAAAACAGTTTGATGTACATACAAAAACAGTTTAATCAAAACCCTAAAACAGTTTCATGCCAAAGATTGGGCACTATATTGTGAAGGTTGTGTAGATTGGGCACTTGATTGTGAAGGTCTTGCAGTAGATGGTGCAGGCATCACTGCTGAGCATATTGCTCTGTTATGACCTAGACCGCCACATGAGCCGCACCGTCTTCGTTCTTTATGAACCTCACCTTGTGATGATCTACGTTTTGTTGTTGGTCGTCCTTTCTTAATCTTCACGGGGGGTTTTAGGCAGACTCGTTTCTTGATATGTTTGGGAATGTCCCAAGCTTCATTATGATGAAAAACTGGATAACATGTCTCCGCATATGCCATGCACCATTCAGTTGAGTAAAACCTGAAAAATTATACAGTGATAACATAAATTGAACGTAACATAAATTCAACATAACATAAATTGAACATAACTTATGGAACATAAATTCTCTAACCTTGCGCACAACTCATATGGAACCGATTTCCGGAAACAGGCAGCAGCCAAGGCATGCATACAAGGATGACAGGATACATCAAATACCCTACAAGTACAAGTTCGACCCTTGAAGTCAACTTGAAAATCAAATTCACCGTCATGCACATGGAACTGAAATCGATTAAGTGGATAAACGCTGTAGAATCTAGCATTTTCGCCTTCCTCACGTAATAACTTTTCATAATATGGAGATAAATGTTCGTTGTGGTTGGTTGATTTTTCTCTTCTATGATAAAACCAATCTTGTATTGTGAATCTTAAATAGTCAACTAAAGTTGTTATGGGATATTTCATAGCTTCTCTGCACTGACTATTAAAACTCTCAGTGTAATTACTTGTCATTTGATTGTATCGCGAACCGGGGAAAGAAGCACGACTCCATCTCTCCACTCCAATTTGTTCCAAATATTGAGCAATCTTAGGGTCTTTAGTTCTGATCTTGTCAAAATGCTTCTGAAACGTGGACTCGGTGTATGCGCGAGAAGCCAAATCAAACTCAACATGGCAGTTATCAGTTTTAAATTTGGCCATTATATTCATTTTGATGTGGTATGTGCATGCACCGTGATGTGCTTCTGGAAAAACCGCGGACAAGGCGTTGGCAATACTTGGGTGTCTATCGGATATGAAGACGAGATCCGGAACTGATCCAATTGCCAACCTTAGTTGTTGCATGAAATATGTCCAAGAGTTATTATTCTCTGAATCAACGACACCAAAAGCAACGAGATATAGTTGCTCGTTCGCATCCAATGCTATCGCAACCAGTAGTTGACCTCCAACTTTGTGCTTAAGGAAGCTGACATCGATGCACAATACAGGACGACAACATCCTATGAAACCCCTAATTGAAACCCTTAGAGACATGAACATATACCTGAAGTGTCCTTCCTCATCCGTCTGGATGTCAGTTATGGTACATGTTCTTCTTCTGTAACATGAACAGGTAGAATGACAATTCACCATAGGAATCCTCCACAGTTCCTCGCACCGCCATTAAGGCCTTTTCCCTTGACCTCCAAGCCTTATTATATGTCAAAGTTAACCCATAACTTGTATGCATGTCTTCCATTATTTTTTTAGGCATGTGGTCATGGTGATGGTCCATGTATTTACGTTTGATACACTCGGCAATTACCCATGATGGTTCTTGCCTCACATTGTTTTGTCTCGTCAAAATTGAGCATTTGTGTTCTTTTACAAATTTTCTGATCTCAAACATGTCCGAGAATTTTCCTTTCTTAGCACGCAATTTCCACTTGCAGTTCTCAGCCATATATTTTACAAACCAAAATTTTTTTGTTGACTTCACCACTTTAAGGACAAAATGATTAAACATCGCATGTCTATGCAACCTCAATTGTATTTCTTTTTTGTTATCAAAAAATGTACCCACTTCCAATGAATTTTCAATTAATGGAGCAAGTGTTTCGATCTAGAGTGGTTCATATGAGAAGTAGTATTTGGTTCCCTCAGTATGGCTGAATGTTTTCCTAACATGGGAAGTGCTTGGTTGACTTGGGAAGACATTTTCCTGCTCAAAAACATCTTGCTCCTCACATACATCTCTCTGCTCAAAAACATCTTGCTGCTCAAATATATCTCGCTGCTCAAACACATATTGCTGCTCAGATACATCTTGTTGCCTTGGGAATACATCTTGCTGCTCAAATACATCTTGTTGCTCACATACATCTCGCTGCCTTGGTAAGATATCTTGCTGCTCAAATATGTCATTTTCTGGTCTTTCACTTTGTTGAGTTGAAGGTATTGACTTCTCTACTAAGGAGACACATAGCGGGGCGCGATGATTGGGCAGTGAAGACGAGAGTTCTTGTAAATAGAACGCCACATCGCTATCTCCAATGATTGTTGCAGGAGGAGAATTCATCATTAACATATTATACTTGACCTTGAACACTAAGTCATATCTTAGTTTGTCCACACCAATAGAATTATAGACAATTGAAGTTAACTCTTCATATGTAGCATTTCGGGGTACATTCACACCACGACACGAACTTGAGACAAAAGAACTAACCCCACAATCATCTGTTTTCCAGTATCCATCAAAGAGGAGAAAAACACCAACATTCATGTGATCTGCAATTGATAAAAATTCACAGAAGTCAGTGCTAGTGCCCAGTCAGTGATACTTGCTAGGAGGAAAATGCAAGGAGGAAAATGCAAGAAGGAAAATGCATCTATCGCAGGCGACAGTGCATCTGTCGCAGGCGGGAAATGCATCAACCAAACTCTAAAACCATTATTCCATGACCTAACCTACATCCTAGACTCTAAACGACGAAACCCTAAACATTCATCCATTTCCGCGATAAAACGACGAAGGTAGCGTCTAACTTGAATGTTGAAGACATTCCGGTTTTGTTGATGAAGGACGTTGATGATAAAGGAAGGACCCCGTTGATGATGAAGGAAGCGTTGATGATGAAGAACGTTGATGAGAATGGGGAAAGTTGATGAAGGAATGACGGTTGGTGGAGAGAAGGGATATGGGGGACAAGAAACTGAAAAGCACTGACATTTCAATTTTTATTTTTATTTTATTTAAAGGGCAAAAGTGACATTTTGCTTTGGCAAAAAATGTCAAAAATGAAAAAATTATAAATGGTATGCTAAAAGTGATAATAACCCCTCTTATGTGGGTTATTCCATCAAATTTCCCCACAGCTATAAATACTACTTCTTCCATCAATATCAATTCAATTCAATGGCTTCTTCATCATCACTAATCATGCTCTTCTTCGTACTGAGCTTCGCTTTCGTTTTGAGTATAGATGTATGCAGCGCAAACTTCAACCAGAAGGTAGACATAACCTGGGGCGACGGCAGAGCAAAAATACTCAACAATGGAGACCTTCTGAGTCTCTCCCTTGATCACAGAATCAATACCTCTTCGGTAAAATCGATATGCAGATCAAACTCGTCTCCGGGAACTCCGCAGGCACCGTCACCGCCTACTACGTAAGTTAACAAACAAACAAACAAATCAATGAATTAGTTAATTCATTCATTCTTTCTTTAACACATGCATACATACATACATACTCATAATAATAATAATCTTATTATTAATAACAACAGATTCTCAGTCGACGGGATACCCATGAGGGAATTCAAGAACGCAGAGTCCATCGGCGTTCCCTACTTAAAGAACCAGCCTATGAGGATCAATTCAAGCCTATGGAACGCCGATGATTGGGCAACCAGAGGTGGACTTGTCAAGACGCATTGGACCAACGCTCCATTCACCGCCTCTTACCGCAATTTCAACGACGCCACCGCCTGCGTCTGGTCCGCTGCCGCCGGAAAGTCGTCTTGCACCGACTCGTCCTCTGTCTCAAGTGGCAATGCCTGGCTCAATCAGCAGATGGACACGACCGGCCAAGAGAAGTTGAGATGGGTGCAGAAGAACAAGAACTACATGGTTTATAATTACTGCAATGACACCAAGAGGTTCCCTTTAGGGTTGCCGGCTGACTGTTCCTTATTAAGGGCATAACCGTAAACTTTATACACAACATTTTTTTATTTCATTTTATTCTTTTATTTAATAATTTTTTTTTTCTTTTTTTCTGGTAGTAATTGAAATAATTATTTTATTCTTTTAGAAGCATAAACATTTTTATGCTTCAATCTTCTTTTTATTTTTATTTATAGTAAGTTATATTTTTTCTCATCATTATGAATATCATCATTTGCACTTATAATAATATATATAAAATATTATTTATTTAAATATATTTAATATTTTAGATAAAATTAATATTATTCAAATTTAATTAATTAAAAATTAGTTTTAATTTTTAAAAATTAAGTTTAATCTTAAACATATATTTTATTCCAACCTTGTGAGGAGCACTTTTTTATATGTCTCTTTATTCCCTTCGCAAACCTCCCACATACCCTAATTTCGTGACTCGCACTTTTTCATATTTCTTATATCCCTTAATAAATTTCTCACCAATCTTAGTTAACCTGTCTTTTACTCTCACTTCAACAAATCAACAACCAATCCCAATTAATCACAGAGTTTTTATCAAACGTTAAACCAACCACTAACCACCACCTGACTTCCATCTCGTGATCTCATACTTTCTAATGCTCCAACCCCACACTCGACAAACCACCCACCACCCGACCTCCATCTCTCGTGACCTCACACTTTTAAATTCTTGCCAAACCAACCATTAATTCCGACCTCACACTCGATAAACCACCCACCACCCGACCTCCATCTCGTGACCTCACCTTTTTAAATCTCAATTGATCACAGATCTCTTGTCTGAACATTTCAAAAGTCATGGTATGAAGCAATACTAATAAGACCAAATTAGGATACAATTAATTCTATCATCTCAACCCATTTATTTATGCCTATAAAAATACCAAAATGTGAGTTTAGAAAGCAAAATTTACCTCTACTAGTTAACAGCATTTGAATTAAGATTATGAACATGGATGATTGCCTACCTTCATTATAAGATATATTGTTTGCATGACTGCTGAATTTACATTGATTTAGGGATTTACATTAGATATGTTAGAAATGAAATTAAATATTTGTCTTCATTAGATATGTTAGATAATAATAAATCTGATATGATGATGTGTATTTGAGTGATATTTAGATTATATAAGATGTAGGTTTTCTTGTAACACGATATTGACATTATTGATGTAGGATTTACATTTCAAATGATTGAGATTAATTAATTTCTAATACACTTTTCTATATAAACCTAGTTTGGTGTTAA
Source organism: Impatiens glandulifera (assembly GCF_907164915.1). Classification (NCBI taxonomy): domain Eukaryota; kingdom Viridiplantae; phylum Streptophyta; class Magnoliopsida; order Ericales; family Balsaminaceae; genus Impatiens; species Impatiens glandulifera. The sequence goes on along the minus strand of NC_061865.1, from coordinate 19,068,648 downwards.
GAAATCTGATCGACGTTGGAAAATAGAAATTCCGGACAAAAATTGATGCTCTTACATCGAGATCATCCACAATATATAAAAGACGTTGAGCAATTCCTAAATTTTGCTCAATACTCTACTGGAAGGGAAAATATTGCATGTCCTTGCGTTAAATGTGAAAATCGAAACTATGAGAGTGCTAATATTGTCAAGACACATCTAATTATACACGGTATAAGAATGGACTACGATTTTTGGTGTTTTCACAGTGAAAGGAGCTCCACAAATGATATTGTTGATGATGGCGTTGATGACGAATCAAATAACGAAGACAATGTTAACGAGAATATCATAGAAGAAGATAATACAGTTGATGATATTATTGATAATGATGTTGATGACCAGTATATGAAAGATATTCTCAATGATTTGTATCTCAACATTCAACACTCTAATTCTGAAGATCCGGTTGACGATGATAAAACATTCTACAATTTGTTGGATGATTCAAAACAGTCTTTGTATGAAGGTTCTCGAATTTCAAAGGCTTCCACATTATTGAAGTTGCTTCATATTAAAATTGTTGGTCAATGGACAAATACATCATTCGACCTATTGCTAAATTTGCTCAAAGATGAGATTTTACCAGTAAATTTTTCATTTACTAAATCTTATTATGAGTGTAAAAAATTTATTACAAATATCGGTCTTACATATGAAAAGATCGACGTCTTAATAATAATTGTATGCTTTACCGTAATCAAGATAATGATCTACAACGTTGTAAGGTGTGTGGCACCTCGAGATGGAAAATTGATAAGTCAAGTGGTATAGTTCGGAAAAAACATAATGGAAAACCCATTCCAGCTAAGGTGTTACGTTATTTTTCATTGACATCAAGGCTGCAAAGGTTATACATGTCTTCAAAAACGGTTCCACTAATGAGATGGCCCAAATATAGTCGAGTAGACGACGAATTCTTGAGGCATCCCGCAGATTCTATGACCTGGAAGTTGTTTGATGAACACTACATCAATTTCTCTTCAGAGCCCCGAAACGTAAGACTTTGTTTGTCTAGTGATGGGTTTTAGCCATTTATTAATGGAAAACAATCGTACATCATTTTTCCGGTTGTTCTAATACCTTAAAATGTACCACCGACGATATGCATGGACTCAAGTAATCTCATTTTATCCATGTTGATTCCCGGTCCTAAGAGTCTTGGTGATGCGATTGATATTTTTCTACAACCGTTAATTGAGGAATTGCATGCCTTATGGCATACAGGTGCGCGAACTATTGATACATCCACTTCAGAGTATTTTAACATGCATGCTGCATTGTTATGGACATGTGCCAGAACTCCACACCAAAACGGCTTAAGGAAAGGAAATGAAAGGAGAAACAGAACCTTTAAGGAGGCGGCTAGATATATGATAGCCGACTCCGGAGTGTCTTAAAAGCTTTGGGTAGAGGCTATCAACACAAAATGTCATACTCAAAATCGGTCAATGATTAATAAGAGATTTAACAAGACGTCTTATGAAATTTATCATGGAAAAGCTCCTAATGTTCTCTATTTTAGGATCTTTGACTGTAAGTGTTACATTCATAATAATGGTAAAAATCATTTGACGACTTTTGATGCCAAATCCGATATTGGTATTATGTTAGAATATTCCTCAGTCAATAAAGCTTACAGAGTATTTAATAAACAAACTCTAACTATTGAAGAATCATCTCATGTTGTGTTTGATTAGTCTGTTGAAAGTAACACCACTATATCCATTGATTTGTCTAACGGAATGGAGGCTGCTACTCTCCAATCTGATAGCGAAGATGAAGTCTAGATCAACCGAAACATTACTTATGACCGGACGGATGAGAATGTTGAAGTTCAACAAGACCAAAATGTAATTCAGCAAACGGCTGACAGCATGGATAATGCAAATTCATTTGACCGGACGGCTATTCCTAGACGACTGTTTGGATGAATTTTGTTGAGCCAACCGATCAGTTGAAAAATATTTAGGGACCAAACTTCAAATGGAATAGAAATCATCCTTCTGAGATCATAATAAGTAACCCCTCTACGCCTCTTAGGACCAGACATCATCTGTTAGATGAGTATACGAACTCTTCTTTCATCTCTCAGATTGAGCCTAAGAAGGTTGACGAAGCACAACTTGATTCAGATTGGATCCTTACAATGCAAGAGAAGCTAAACCAGTTCGAAAGAAACAAAGTATGGCATCTAGTTCCAAGACCAGCTAATCAATCTATGATTGGAACCAGATGGGTCTTTCGCAACAAACTTAATGAAGATAGTTTGGTTACGAGGAACAAGGCTAGATTAATGGCCCAAGACTATAGACAGGAGGAATGCATTGATTTCGAGGAGTTATTTGCTTCTATCGCCATACTTGAGGCCATTCAAATCTTTCTAGCATTTGCTACTTTTAATAAATTTCAAGGTTTTTCAAATGTATATTAAGAGTGCCTTTCTTAACGGAATTATTAATAAGGAGGCCTACGCTGAGCAGCCTCCCGGTTTTAAAAATCCTACCTTGATTAACTAGGTTTTTAGACTAGATAAAGCATTGTATGGCCTTAAACAGACTCTTAGAGCCTAGTATGATACACTTACCAAATTCCTATTTGATCATGACTTCACCATAGGTTCTGTTGATAAGACACTATTTAAATTTGTTAAAGATTCTCATATTTACTTGTTCAAATATATGTTGATGACATTATTTTTGGGTCAACTAACCTCAAGTTATGTGAGATGTTTTTTAAGATGATGACAGATAAATTCGAGATGAGAATGATGGGGGAGTTAAGTTTCTTCTTGGGCCATCAAGTTCATCAATTTGAAAGAGGAACCTTCATCAACTAGGCAAAGTACACAAAGGAGTTGTTGAAGAAATTCGACATGGAAAGTTGCTCTACTGCCTCAACACTAAAGATGAAGATGGTCATCACTTCCTATCGTGAGATCATCGACTCCCTGCTTTATTTAACAGCAAGCAGACTATATATCCTCTTCGTTGTTGGCGTATGTGGGAGATTTCAGGCTAACCCTAAACAATCTCATTATGTAGCTGCTAAAAGAATTTTGAAATATCTTAAGGGTACTCAATGCGTTGGATTGTGGTATCCGAAGGATTCCAGTTTCAATTTAATAAGTTACTCTAATGTAGATTATGCAGGTTGTAAGGTGGACATGAAGAGAACCAGTGGAACATGTCAATTCCTTGGTGATCGTCTTGTCTCATGGTATAGCAAGAAACAGACTTCCATAGCAACCTCAACGACTGAAGCAGAATATCTAGCTGCTAGGAGCTGTTGTGCTCAGTTGTTGTGGATTCAACAACAATTTAGAGACTACGTTATCCAAGCTAAGGAGTCGTTTATCTTTTGTGACAACATCATCGCCATAGCCATAACCTACAATCCGATGTTGCATTCGAGGACCAAGCACATAGACATCAGGAACCACTTCATTCGAGATCATGTGGCACAAAAGTACATCCGGATGGAATACGTGTAAACGGATCAACAAGTGGCAGACATATTCACCAAACCACTCCTAGAGACTAAATTTTCTCACTTTCGAAATGTTTTGGGTCTTCTAGACCTTAACTAAACTCATTCTTCATCTATTTTCTTAAAACACTTCATGCATGAATTTAGGGAGAATTTCCTGCCTTAAAAATATTTGTATTAAATACATTTATAAAATACCATGCATGAATTTAGGGTGAAGTTTTATCTATAAAACCATTTTTATTTCATATACATTGTTTAGAGGGAAATGAGTTAGTAAATCAACCAGACAGAAATAACCAGACGATTTTCTCGATTTGAACCGATCAGATCATTCGACCGAAACCACTATAGATCGGACCGAAACCGGTTAAGCAACTTGGAATTTAAATCGGTCGGTTATTTACACCTTGAACAAAATATCGCTCGGTTAGTCTTCTCTATAAGTGGAAGCGGTTTTCTCAAATTAATAACCAATTTCTTAAATATAGGATATGCGGAAAACACATCTATTTCGGTAGTCTCATCTTCATACCAAAATGGGACAGCTATCTTATAATGTCATTATTTGTCCTTTTACCTTTCCCACTAAAATATTAAAAAGTTATATTTCGAAATATTTGGAGGAAATATTTTTTAAAATAAATATATTTTTAAAATATCCCCAAATATCGAATAACATGAAAACACGTGTTTTTCATTGTTAAAAATTATAACTGATATTCATTATTATGATATATTAATATAATTGATACAAGATTCTAATGCTTAATGAGGTAAATAATGATGAGTTCCTTTGGGAATATATTTTTAAAATGGTGTCTTATTTCTTTTAATCATAGCGTCTGGGAAACACGCTCCACTAATATGACGGATTGTCTTCCTTAGAATTAAATGTGGTTTGAAACATATATGTTCAGTCCTTTAAAATCATCTTGCATGCCAAAAATTTCTCTTCACATTATTCTTGAGATTTGCCTAAACCCTCAAACTTCGATTGCTCTACCTTCTCTCTAGAAAAACTCCTTAATGTTCTTCAATTCTTCTAGATTCTTGCCATGGCTAAAAAATGTTTTTTCTAACAACGTGATGCAGGCGACTTCGAATCCATCTACAACTCTGGGCTACCGGAGATGGAGGTCATATTCCGATCTCTTGAGGCATCCTGCCTTAGGAAGTTCTTAGGGGTCCCTTTATGAGCTACGTTGAGGAAGTGAAGGCCTTCATTGACTCTGTGAAGATCACCGGAGAGTCCATTTCGGCATAGGTGAAGGTAATGAATATAATTCTATCAGAAGATGCGTTCGCTGATATTCTAGGGCTCCTAACGAAGGGCCTGGACTTTTCTAGAGAGATTCCTTTAGATATATTAATCGAGATGCAAACCTATATTTTCTGATCTTGATGGTCCCGTCAGCTGCAGTGGAAAGAAGAAGTATTTGAAATATGAGTATCGTATTCTATGCGACCTCGTCGCCAAGTCACTCTAAGGGAGGGAATGAGCTTTTGACGCAATCACTCAATATAAGTTTGAAATGATAGTTGCTATAACAAGGGGAGTAGCCATGAACTAGGAATCTATTTTATTCAACATTCTCTGCCAGATGGTGCTTCCTCACAATAAAAGAAGTCTGGGTTTTTCAGTCCAACTTGGCTGGATTTTGAAGCATATGAGAGTTTCTACCAGTTCGGGTACTCCTCTAAATCCCAATAAGGTCTTCTTTACCATCTCGGTTGCATAATATATTACCAAAACGAAAAAAGGTAAGGAGTCTAACTCTTAGGCCTCCAGACAACAGTCATGCGGTGGTAAAATGGTCGGCAGATCTAAACGTATTAACACTTCCAATTGCTTGACATCTACAAAGAGACTCAAACCATCTAGATTTGAATCGGATGCGAGCTCCAACAGCATTATTAAAGACAAACCAGAAGAAGTTGGCAAAATCAACTCATCTCGTAAGAGGACTAGGTTTGAGGTAAATATCACCGCTCCTCCGCTTTTTGTTGACTCTCCTTCGCCGCTAGAAGGTTTTCTAGCAGAATCAGCCCAAGCACATGTTACAACGCCTATTGATATTTCGTCTAAACCTGTGACTTTAGAGGTTCAAACGGTAGTCGTTGTTGTTCTAAACAATATGATCGACACTCTTATTGTTGATCATTCGGATGTTCTTCCATCCGATCAGACAAAGGACGCAATAGTCGGCCAACTTGATGATATTCCTGTTATTTAATAGTAGGTTCTACCTGCGGTTGAGAACTCATCAACAGGTAAGGATGATGATAATGTTATCAGCTGTTCGCAACAGATGGTCGTGGTAGCCATTGGTCAAGAGTCAATCCCTATCCCTTCCACTCAGCAAGAGGTTTTTCCCTCTTCGGCTGCTATCGATGTGGAAGAGGAATCTGTCACAAATTCTAGGATTGTGGGGGGTTCTTCAACAAATATTATCTCAAAAGGTTTTCCTCATTTTTCCTGATGAGACAAGTCAGAGGGATTGTGTTCAGGGACCCTATAAATGATGCAGACTTGCAGGGGCGAGGAAAGGCATTGCTGAATTAACGCTTGATCCTCCTCTTGATATCACTCCTGAAGCTCAAGCCTCCATTAATCTAATAATCGAAGAGGTTGAAGTTGCTGCCAATGTCAAAGTCGATCTATTTAATATTTGGCTCAATGCAAGATTTTGCACAAGCTTTAGTGAAGTTCTCCCAGATGTTGAAGAAGATGAGAAACGGAATGAACTGCTAAAATTGGAAAAGGTAATCATATCCTTGACCAAAATAAAAGTTGTTCACGAAGCCCTCAAGAGAAGAGAACTAGTGGCATCCTATGCGAGAAGTCGTGCCCTTTTTCCATTCTATACCAGCTACAAAATGAACTTCAATCTGTTTGCTAATACTACGAAAACGGATGTGAAAGTGTTAAACCATCTTAAAGGGATAATGGAGGAGTATTGTTCAACCACTCTTAAATTCGTGCATGGCACAAAATCCTCCAATTCAGGTGAATCTCGGGCTCCTGCTTCTCGAACGGATTTAAACCATTATGACAAGGACGAGCCAATGAATTTTTTTGACGAAATGCCACCCCCTTAGGGCATGATTCGCTATATCTTCAAAGTTAAACATATTTTCTAGGTAGGTGAGAAACGTCAAAGGAGTATCTAATCGAGCAAGAGAAGTCTTCTACAGAGGAATAATGTTTTCAAATTTTTCACTTTTATGATCATTTTTGGTCATCTATTAAAGAGTAGTTCCCATTTTTTAAGGAATAGATAGAGCGTCATTGGGCCTATGTGCGGGAAGAGGGGATATTATCTGGTGATAAAGTATCAACAGGTGTTACTCTTTAAGTCGAAAGAAAGTGAGAAAGAAGTTGAGGGAGATCAAGCATGTTCAAAACCAACGTCCGCAGTTGACGAAGTTCCCTCTTCTTCTCCTCAAATTGAAAATACTCCTCCAACAGGTGTTGAATCATCTCCTCGAGAAGAGCACGTCTAAGGAGAAGGAGTCTGAAGCTTAAAAGTCCAAGCATCCGACTCCTACAAACGCTCTTCCTGGTATGTCTATCAATTCCAAAGAAATTTTGAGCCTTATCCGTAAACTGAGCAATGAGGTTCTTGGAGATGAGGTCGGTTCTCAAGCAATAATTTATGCACCTCATCATCAAGCTCCATCCCGGAACATACAACCAGAATTATCTATTCAAGTCAGTTCTCTTCCTACACCTATTTGATCTGTCCCTCTAGGATCCCATTGTGTCTCCTCTGCTCACACTTCATCTGAAGAAGTATCCCCAAGGATGATGGGCGTCCACAATATGATCATGGAAGTTCTGGCTCCCTTGAAGGAGCTTTTTCAATCCAAACTGTGATATATAAACTGCACCTATGGCACCTCGCTTTTGAGACTTGTAGTCTCTTTCTTTCCACATGTGATATATATTCAAACCATAAATTGATTAGTTATTTTCACAATCTCGCGATTCTCCTCATTACCATTAACCTTATATGCCATAACATTCTAATTATAGACTTGCATCTACTAGCAATTATCCATGAATTAAAAACATTCACATATATTGTTATCTTTCATGTCGCATTTGGGGTCTTCATTTAAATATGCTTTTGACCATTTTTTTCATTTATTCGAATTAGAGACTTACCAGCACCCTCCTTAACCTCTTCAAGAATGTTTAGGATGACATCAAAAAGTTCTGCATATGTAGATCGAACACAATTCTAGAACAAAATCTTTAAGTCCCCTCCCATGTATCCAGCTCTAGCCTAGTTTCCGTACCAATGTCGACAACAAAATCTGTGTTCAACATTAGGTAACAGATTTTCAATAGCTTTAATCATCCCCTACAAAAAATATGAAATTAAGATCAAATACAAACATAAATAATACAATACAATGATTTAAGAAAGATATAATGTTACTAAAATACTTTTTGCATGTCAGACATAATTGTCAAGTTGGACCCTTCTCCTAATTGAAGATCCTCAATTAGGAGTTTAAGAAACCACTCTCAACTTGATAAGTTTTCTCCTTCAACAACAGCCCATGCAAAATTGGGAACATGTTCTCAATGGCATCTCTATCATTTACCGTTAATAATTCTCCCTTGCTCTTACTTTTCAAGAAACATCCATCAAAATAAATAACGGGTCTACATCCGGCCAACCATCCATGTTTTAAAGCCTTAAAACACAAGTAAAATTGTTTGAATTTATTCACTCCAGTTTCTTCGTCTTTGGTGGTTTGGAGGATAAATGTACTTATGTCATTATTCTTTTTCAACTCAGCAATATACCTCCACACAAACTCCTTATCATTGTTACCTTGATTTTCTTCCAATATGAAACCTTTGACTCTTCTCATAAGGGACAAAGTGACATCACAATTCAATTTCTCCTTACATAATTTTTGCATTGTCCTCACAAAGATATCTAATTGCAATAAAATCTGTCTTTACAGGAATCTCTTCATCTACAAACTCTTTATCAATAACCCCTTCTTCGACATTAGCTTCAAAAATTTCTTTAAAATCTTGAGACATTCTATCTTCTTCCCCTATTTCATCAAAAACCAGTCTCTTCTTCATTTTCAAAACCCGTCTCTTCTTCATCTTCTAAACTAGTCCAAACTTGTAAGGGTATTGGGTTCAAAGCAGACCCATTTACATGGTCAAGATGAATTGTAACCTCTAGACAACTCTTAAATAATTGTATAACATCCAACACATGTTGATCATAGTTGAAGGGGCTTAAAACACCATCACCCCATTATACAAAAACTTAAAGAGAGACCGATCACTATATCCCAATGATTTAGTAAACTCTACCAAATCCCAAAAACACAATTCATCAATATCTCTAATGGACGTCACATTTTCTGACCCATAATGTATTAATCACACATATCTGAAAAAGAAGAATTTCAGAATTAATAAAAGAGAATGATCAAATAAAACCCTTTCTAAATATGGTCTAATTGTGAATAAAAAAACAATAAAGATGCTTTTTATAGGGCAATCGAGAAGATGCTTTTTATTTATTTATTTATAACAGTCCCAAAATATGGTTGAAAATATACATATCAGATCTATATAAACTATACTCTGCACCAAAATTTAACCCCTCTTTAAATTTCTTGATTAAAATGAAGGTGATAAAACAATTTTAGATTTACTTCCTCTTTAAATTTGTATAATCTTCACACAACATTGGTATTATAGCATGCATCTAGAGAAAGAATGAACAATGCTCAGGATGAACAAATACTATTTCGGGGAAAATATCAAATTTATTAATAGTGAGATTTGAGGAACAAAACATATTTGACTAATAATGATATCATATGAATCGGGATGGACGATCTTAGTAATAATTTGTATAAACATTAAAGAAGGGGATCCAATCTCTTTTGTAAATCAATTGAATGCATCACACCTGCGTCTAATCTACAAAATCACAATCTAAAATTTATAACTTCGTTTCATCCCTACCGTATGGGATTTTGGGAAGGATTTTGTTTTTCTCGATCATATATTTTCCTCATTTTTTTATTAAGACCTAATCAAAGATAAAAATTAAATAATGAGAAAAATCAAACTTGAATCATACAATTAGGGGAGAATTTATCAAAACTGAATTATGGTTTACCTTTGCGATGCTGGAAGAAACGAATGGTCAGCGGCGGAGGCGGGCGGCATGCGACGACGAACGACTATCTGTTGAGAAAGATTGAAGTAGATGAAGAAGATGGACAGGCGACTTAAAGAATGAGAAAGAATGGAGTAGAGGGAGAGAGATCGTGCTTGATGTGTAAGAGAAGATTCATTGATTTTTTTGTTTTATTTTAATAAATAATATTTTATTATAATAACAATTATTAAAAGAAAATTTAAATGGTCGTATGTCACCTGCATTTATTTGTTTATAAATATAAATGGCACATAATTTATTTTTAATGGACGTCTATGTCCGAGAGGCCCTATTTTGTATAAATTGACAATGGAAAGCCCCAATATGCGAAATTTTAAATAGAAGGTCCGAAATTGTAATTGATACTAAATAAGAAGCCTCAATTTGTAATTTTGGCCATTTTTTTATTATTCTAAATATTTTTTTTTTTAATTATTATACGTGCCATTATAAATACATTTAAATTATTTCTCTCAATAATTTTTTCTCTTTTATAGTAGAGACTATGTTAAGAACAAAGTAGAACCTCTACTAACCATTAGTTTTTTATATTTTTTTTATCTATTAACTTGTAATTATATGTTTATATATTTAAACTAATTAATTGATTTATATATTTTTAAAAGTAATAATTAGAAAAATAAATAACTTAATAAATATACATAATATAAAAGAATAAGAAGTTAAATATAAAAATTATTAAGTAATAATTAGAAGAATAAATAAATCAAATTAATATATATATATATATTAAATTATATATATATTTTACTAAACTGTAATATTTTTTTTAAGTTTTTAAATCTTATTTTTCCTTAAAATCTCTTCTTTTCTTTTTATTTCATTTTCTTATAACATTTATTAAAAATTCAACTCAAGTAGCATATAATATATTAAAAGCTAAATATAAAAATGATTAAGCAATGATAAGGTGAATTAATAAATCAAATTAATAAAATATATAAAAACATGATGGTAAAATATATATTATTTTTTACTAAATTGTTATTTTTAGTTAAGTTATTTTTTTTTTCTATTTAATCTTCTTATAAGATTTATTAAAAATTCAATTCAACTAGCGCGTACATAATATTAAAACTTACTCTAGATTTTTTTTTTTATCTAGGTTGAATATTAGTAATTTGAGTTTTATTCATTAGTTTCTAGTTCTAAGTTGAATAATTTATTTAATAATAATCTAATTTTAAATGAAGTAAATATTTATAATAATTTTAAAATAAAACAAGTTAAAAAGAGAGAAATTGCTAAATATTTTTTAAAAATAATTAAAAGTGGAAGAGAAACGTAAAATTTAAAATTAAAGAGAGAAAAAAATAATACAGTTCTAAGTTCTACTTTTATGTTGACATATGTAAAAATAAATAAAAAATAAAATAAAAAATAAAATAAAAATAGTAATAAGGCGATTTTGATTACGCGTAATTGAGTGATGGCTTTTGTAACTTTGTTTAAGACAGACAGCACAGCTGTTTACATGTTTGAAGCAGCACAGCTGTTTACAGCTTCAGGTTTTATGGAAGCCTAGCGGTTAAATCCCAATGAACCTTCCTTCTTATCTCTTTCACACTCTCAATAATCATCTATAAATACTCATCATATCTATAACACACACACACCAACATAACATCCATCAATATCAATTCAATTCAATGGCTTCTTCTTGTTCATCATCACTAATCATGCTCTTCTTCGTACTAAGCTTCGCTTTCGTTTTGAGTATAGATGTATGCAGCGGCGCAAACTTCAACGAGAAGGTAGACATAACCTGGGGCGACGGCAGAGCAAAAATACTCAACAATGGAGACCTTCTGAGTCTCTCCCTTGATCAGCCCTCCGGCTCCGGTTTTCAGTCCAAGAATCAATACCTCTTCGGTAAAATCGATATGCAGATCAAACTCGTCTCCGGGAACTCCGCAGGCACCGTCACCGCCTACTACGTAAGTTAACAAAAAAATTATTTTTCCCGTTTTTGAGAATTTTTAATGAAACGATGCTAAGTCGTTTTTCCAAAAACAAACAAACAAATCATCTACTACTAGTTAATTCATGATCTTACAATGAATTGTAAATATTGGGTGCAGTTGAAATCGCCTGGATCGACTTGGGACGAAATAGATTTCGAATTCTTGGGGAATCTGAGCGGCGACCCTTACATTCTTCACACCAATGTGTTCAGTCAAGGAAAAGGAAACAGAGAGCAGCAATTCTACCTCTGGTTCGATCCAACAGCAGATTTCCACACCTATTCAATCTTATGGAACCCACAACGAATTATGTATGTGTAAATGTAATTCATTCATTCTTTCTTTAACACATACATACATACTCATAATAATAATAATAATCTTATGGAACCCACAACGAATTATGTATGTAATAATATAAATGTAATTCATTCATTCTTTCTTTAACACGTACATACATACTCATAATAATAATAATCTTATTATTAATAACAACAGATTCTCAGTCGACGGAATACCCATTAGGGAATTCAAGAACGCAGAGTCCATCGGCGTTCCCTACTTAAAGAACCAGCCTATGAGGATCTATTCAAGCCTATGGAACGCCGATGATTGGGCAACCAGAGGTGGACTTGTCAAGACGGATTGGACCAACGCTCCATTCACCGCCTCTTACCGCAATTTCAACGACGCCACCGCCTGCGTCTGGTCCGCTGCCGCCGGAAAGTCGTCTTGCAGCGACTCGTCCTCCGTCTCAAGTGGCAATGCCTGGCTCAATCAGCAGATGGACACGACCGGCCAAGAGAAGATGAGATGGGTGCAGAACAACTACATGGTTTATAATTACTGCAATGACACCGAGAGGTTCCCTTTAGGGTTGCCGGCTGAATGTTCCTTATTAAGGGCATAATCCTAAACTTTTATACCCCACGTATTTGTATTTCATTTCATTTTATTCTTTTATTTAATTATATTCTTTTATTTTTATTAATTGAAATAATTATATATTCTTCTTTTTTATTTATAATTGAGGAATAAGTTATATTTTTTTTTCTCATTATTGTTATTAGTAGTAGCATCATTGCATTTCAAAAGAATAACTATTTTAAAGAGGAGTTTAATAAGAATTTAATGTCTTAATAATTATCCTAATCAATTTAAAAATTTGTAACAATAAATTTTGTTTATAATTTTTTGACATGTTAAATATGGTCATGATTGGATTGAATGGTTCACTAAAAAGTCTTAACAGTTTTTTGAGTTGTATCATTTGAAGTTCATATATAGTTTTTTGAGTTGTATCATTTGAAGTTCAATATATATTTTTATGAAAGAGCTATCGTGAACAATTCAGATTTATTGCGGAGATAAGACCTCGATTAACTTATGCGGATGATGCTTAAGGGAGGGTTAAGTGTCTCAATATTGTGTTTCATGAGCCCGTTTAAATTGTTATTATTAAGGATATGTTTAATTGTTGGACTAACGATTTTAATAGTCACATCAGATCATTCTAAGGTTTTGATCATGGTAGGCGTAAGGAGGTAAAACCGAACATATATGATGTTATGCGGTGGAAAAATATAGATTGTTTTCACGTGGGACATTCTTATAACTAGTATGCTCAACTTAGTAAAATTGCTATTTGGAGAAATTTTGGGAGTCTAAAATTCATTTTAAGATTTCGTTCTTTGGTTGGAGTGTTATTTATAGTGGGACGGACGATATATGTATGAAAACAAACTTGTATTATGATTAGTCGTTGTCGAATATGCCTTATGGAGGTTGAATTGGCGTCTCACCTTCTTCTACATTGTCGTAAGGTGGTGGGTAATTAGAGTCTTTTTAGAGCATGACTAGATTTTAGTTGGTGATGTCTAAGTCTCTCGGTAGTTGTTGGAAGGTTTGGATCGAGATGACAAATATAATAGGTCTGAATTGTTACTTGGAAAAGTATTGGACGATCTAGGTCTATATTTGATATTAGTTTCATTGGTGCATAGGGAAATATGCACGATCGAACCCTTACATTGTTTTTCATTATAACATTTTCCTAAAAGAGTAATTTCCTCTCCAACTTCCTTTTTCTTGTGCTTTTTGAAAAATGTCTAATCTATGTGGACTACATCTATGTTGACTACATTATGAATAAATTTTTCTCTTTTTTCTCATCGACTAAAATAATTTTGGTTCAACTGAATCCATTGCATTGAGTACTCTTGGGGTGTTCTAAATTCGAGTTAAAAGACACTATTCTAAATAGTTTGCAGATTCATCTTACTTGTACTATTGAGAGTTTTGAGTGCTAAAAATATGGATTTTAAGTTTTGTGAATACGTAATTACTGAAAGATGAACAATGGGCTCTACATTTTTTTATGGAATTGATATTTATTATGGAGAATAGTATAACTGCGAGAAACTTGTTTAATGGTCCAATGTTGCAGTTTCAACTTTGTGCTTGTTGGTTTTACTCTTATCTGTGGTTGTTGGTTTGCTTGTGTGGCATGATAAACTAACAATTTTCTCTAACATTTACTTTATTTGATAATGTAGAGTTGAGTACAAACTATTTGTAAGGCCTTTAAATAAACAAACTACAAAAAAGGGAAGTTAAAGAAGCTACAAAACTCTTAACATTTCATTCTCCCTGAAATCCCCAAAAAGAAAATAAAGGAGAAGTAACAAATTCTTACAAAGAGCACATGTTTTGGTCTTATTATCTTTTGCATGCTTTTATTTTTGTTTGAAATGTGAATTTTATTTTCATGATCTAATATGTTTTGATTTGAAAATTAATACTACTGTATACACTTATTTTTAACTTTAGATATTTTCACCTTATGGCCAGGTTGAAAATGTGTGCTACTTGCATGATGAAATGAATATAATGTTTTGTCCTAATATTTAAATTATTTTTTAGTGTTCTCTAATTGTTTGAATACTATTTGAATGAGAAACAATGAATAAAGAGACTTCTATCATGCTATAACTAATGTTACTTTAATGAACTGCATTTGTGTAATTTAAGTTAGTATATCTTGCTTAAATGTATAATGGTAGGTTAAAATGTGGTCATGATGTTGTCAATAGCAAATAATCTTATTTTTTTTACAGTTTCTACCTACTAATATACGTGATGTTGGATTTCATTGTCCGAGTTAGAGGACATCATTATTCTATTTTTGCGATAGAAAAGTTACCCAACTAAAACTAAGGGATTCGTCTATTTAAAATAGGGAAGAATGTCAATTTTATTCATAAAGTTGGATGAAGGTTTTAAATTTTTTTATTAGTTTGTCAAATTTTAAAATATGTGCACAACACCCGAAAAATTTTCCCCACAAACTAAATTTTGGTTTGTTCTCAAAAATCTTCATGCATATACTTAATTGCAGCATCATTAGCAATCACATTGTCAACATAAATAATGTATACCTTATTTTCAATTCCACTCCCTTCCACAATTTAAAAGATTATCGAAAATTTGAGGACCACTATGAAGAGGAATATGAAAAAAATGAGAACACGTTTATTCAATCTACAAGATGAGTCAATCCAATAATCGATGATGACCATGTACTCTAGTTTTTTTATTCTTCGATTTCCATAAAATTGTTGTGAGGTTAATCTTACTCACATTTTTAGCAAACCATGTCATTTGTTTTTCTTTTTCGTAATTCCACTACAACATTTTACGTATACATAATATATTAAAACATTCTTCTTCCAATAAAGAAAATGGATGTATTATGATCCAATTAGCCGAGCTTCTTTCATGCGTTCCATACAAAAATATTCATCAAGTAACAAAGATGGCATAATTGTGTTTACAAATTCGAAGCCTTATAATAGTTGTTGTTTAACTTTATTCTCAAGCATCATTTTAGATTTCAAGTGTTTACCACAATGATCTAAGTATCGTTTTAAGTGTGTTATAGTACTTGACTTCACCTTTGCGAGAAGTAATTGACAATGTTTGTACTTGTATTTATCATCACCTTTAGAGACTTCAACCTCAATCATATCTAACATAATTGAGATTTTTTATGTTTGTCTTAGACTTGTGTAATGTATATCATTTCCTATCACACTATCCCCTTTATCTATCAATTGATTTAGGATCTCATTTGAATCCAACAGATCTTGAACATTAGTTTAGCGGAGAGTTAGTTGGAATCTAGTTGCAGTTTCCCTCTTTTTAGTTTAAATTGACCTTGCCTCGACATTTCTTTCCTTGGTATATTGGAAGGTGCTAATTCGTAATCTTGTCTTAAAATCACAGAAAATATAAAAGTATAATATTACAAAGAAATTAAATAAACTACAATATATATCACCGAAATCAAATGTTGATTTGAGGTATGTGGTTAACACATTTTCTTTAAAATAATTTCACCGTCTCTTTCTTGCGCTGAAGTTTATCAGATGACTGTCTCTCAAGATACAACAAATTTAGTAGTGATTTAGCAATAAAATCACTATGCAGAGAATTAGACCAACATTCATAAATATCACTAGGATCAAATTAGAATTGTGTGAAACCACAATTAAAATGATCAATGGAATGTTTTTTTTAAAAAAAATTAAGAAGTATCTAGCTTCTTATGATGTCGAAAGTGAAAAACAATGAAGTTCATTTATGGTGATTGAAAGATAAAATTATGTAATTATGCAAATGTTATTGTCTTGAACAATATGTGATTAATTGAGAAGTTATATCAAAATAAATTAGTCAATCAATGTAGGAATTTATCATTGTATTTGATTGAAAATTTCTCATTTGCATATATATATATAGCTCAATTGGTAGAGCGCAATACTAGTGATTGAGTGTCCGACCCCTAGGTAGGCGTTCTTTTTTTGTTTTAGATTTTCCCACAACTAAAACTTTTAAAAGTTTGTTTTTTATTCGTTTAAACATGTGACGACTTAGTTGTTATTATAATAATAAATAGCGTAGCACGATAGGCACGGGCAGAAAGGCACGGACGACACGATATTGCCCTGCACTGTAAGTCATCAAATCGACATCGGAATTACCATTAATCAAAGGAAGCGTTATCGGCACAAGCGGCACAACACGATCGACACAATAGGCACAGACGACACAGGACGATCGGCACGGGCATCCCGGTATTGTCCTGCGACGTTCATTAAGTGTTGCTAGTCTAGGGTTTCTTGTACATTTGTAAGCGCCGTTAGTTTTTTCCCTCGATTGCGGTTTTACTTTTTATCATCTCTTAGGGTTTCTGCAATTAATTTGTTCTATTACTCTGTCTCTGCCATTGTGAGGAAGGTGAAGAACAAAAGTAATAAATCAAAAGAAGTTAAGGATTTTGTGCTGGGAGGAATTAAGGAAGCAACAATCAAAGAATTTGAAAGAATTTCTGAAGAAGTTATCAAAGAACAGTAGGATACCAACACAATTAATCAATCTGGTCCAGCTACTGTTGGGAAAATTTCTATTGAAAATAATGCAGGAAAATAAGGGGATAATGAAGGAGCTTGGAAGATACGCTATAATGAAAGAGCTAATTTGTTTGGGCTCAAGAATCAGATTACAAAACTTCTTATGCATGCCAAAAGGGGAGAAATTGTCATCAATAAAGAGAAAAAACACAACAGATTACAATTCAACTCAACACCCACTATATTCAAGACTAGAATCTGTTCAAAAAAGAAGAATATGAAGAAATTGTTCAATGGTCAGTTGCTACAATGAAGGAACTAATGAAGGCTCCCAAATCTAAGTTATATACTATCAAGAGCAACTCAACATGAAAAACTAATGAAGTCTGGAAGAACAACAATGCAAAAAAGTCAGAAGATCATTCTTATAAAGGGAAAATCTACGTGGGCAATACACAGTCAAAAGTGGAGGTACTAAATTCTCTATTTGAATTTAAATTGCCTACTGAAGTAGAGAAAAACTATATAAAGGAATGGGAAAATGTAGTTGTGGGAAACTACATAGAGAAAAACAGAGTATCCTTCCTAATTACTAAAGATGCACTGTTGAAGCAATGAGAAGGAAAAGGGTTGGAGAAGATTTCAGCAAATGTCCATGATTTATATTTCCTTAAATTCAAGAAGGGATCTGTTAGGATCGGGATCGCCCTTGGAGGCCCGGGGTTCCGGTTTCTAAGGGAGAACACTTATAACACATACACACATTGGTTGGTGATAGTCCGGTTAGAGACTAAAACCGCTTCTTAACACTACACAAGCTGTCACAGACTCTTGAACCGGGTTCAAGGGCGGAAATGTCTATTTCAGCTTGAAGCAACACTCAAGGTTTGATTTGGATGATATTTATAAGGAGTCGGTTAGAGAGGAGAGAGGGATCGGTTCGGTTAAGGAAGAGGATTATGTTCCGGTTTGGTTTGAAGTAAGTATGCTGGAAATAGTAAAAAGAACGAAAGACAGGATTTATGGATGTTCGGAGAAAACTCTCCTACATCACCCTTCTTCTCAGATGATGAGAAGGATTTTCACTAACTTGAATGTTATAACACTCGCACAATGCCGAACGAGTCTTAATCACTACTCGTCGGTTACACCACTCACTATGATATAATACAATAACTCAATATACATACACAACAACAATGCTTTCTATAATTTTAACTACTGTTTAGAGTCGCGCGTGAGATTTCCTTTTGTTGTTCGTTGTTCGATTCTTGCTTCGTGTGTTTAATGAAGACCCTTCGTTTTCCTTTTATAGTGAAGGATATCCTAACGGTCATCTTTTTCTCTCTCCGTTGGATTGGTCATCTGAAGCTGTGCCAGTTCAGAGATGTTGCGTGCACGTTTGATCTTTTTGACACTTGGCAAACATGCGTGCACCGGTCAGGTTCTGATGACGTGAGCGGCTTGCATTTTGGACACATGGCAAACATGCACGCACCGGCCGCCTGATTTAGATTTTTTTGGATCTTGAATAAACAGATCATCATTGTTTTTATTGCATGCTTCTGATCCGGATCTTATCTTCTTGTATATTTCCGAGAGATCTCTATTTCGTCATGTTACGTCATCTTCTTGGTTTCATCATTTTTCAACGTTTCCCGTTGATCTTTTCGTAATATGAGCCGGCTGGATTGAAAGGTTATTGTTGGCCGGTCCGGTTAGGATATTGAAATTGGTTCCTCTTGATCATGACTGGATCATTTGGAGCCGGATCACTGCGGTATGTGCTTCAGCCGGTCTAATGCGGCTTGATCTGTACCTGCACATGGAAATTGAGATTAATTAAGTTCTCTAGCCGGTTTAAAATTAACTTATTTAATTTTTCTAATAATTTCTCCTTTTTTTATTATTTAGAATAAATATTCAAAAATTTTAATGTGTGGCCGGTTTAAAATTAACTTACTTAATTTTTCTAACAATTTTTCCCTTTTTGATTATTTAGAACAAATATTCAAAAATTGTAATGTGTGGCCGGTTTTGAGAGAACTTAATTTTGGCCAGTATTTGAAAAATATTTTTAGATATTTCTCCCTTTTGATACTTTTCAAAGAAAAGTTTCAAAATAAGTTACTTTTCAAAAATGCAATTGACAATTGAAGTTTCATAAGATTTTAAAAAAAAAAAGCTAAGTTCATAAACCGGGATAGAATAAACGATAATTAAAGTTGATAAGTTCATAAGCCTTAAAGATAAAGTAATAAAAACTAGCGGTTGGATGATCCTCTCTTTTCTTGGCCTTTCCGCTTAGCCTCTTGCTCTTTCCATTCTCTTTCCCTTTTGTCCGCGTCCATGTACTAGCCGGCTAAGAGACTTGTTCTTCCGGTAGGAAGTCGGTTGAATTGAAAGAGACCACCTGCCGGTTTAGATGATCAAGACGAGGGAATGGTTGATGGACCTTGACTTGTGGATATGGCAGATGAGGATGGAGGGGTTTTCTTCTTCCTTGGTTGTAGGGGTTCAACATCCTCCTCTTTTTCTTCGTCGAGAGGTTCTTCGGATTAACCGACCGGTTGTGGGCCTTGAAGACCACTTTGTTCTACCCGCAGTAATAAGTCTGATATTTGCTTTCTTTTGCCATTACGCCTTATTACCATTGGGTGCTTGGCTTGAATCGGTACGGTTTCTGGTTGTTTGGCTTGTTCTTCCTTATTGAGTTCCTTGGCGAACTCGAAATCCTTGGCTTCGAGCTCTTTTCTCAATCGCTCATGGTTTTCTTCTTCGGTTTGGGGTTGAAGAGCTGCTTTGGCGTCCGTTTGGATCTGATCTCGATTGTTAGTCGCTTGCAACTTAGTCAGCTCCTCAATCTGAGCTGCCATGTCTTGCATCATTTCAAGGAGCGGGGCGGTTGACGTTTGAACTGAAGTTTTAACTGTCTCAATCAGTTCATCTTTGAGAGAGGAGGTTTTGGCTTTCGTGGCCGTGTGATATTCGTTTATGGAGGTGGCGACGGTATCAATAATAATACCCTTAATGCGTTCGATTCCCTAACTCTATTCAGCATGGTGGGAATGAACCGACACGGCCCTCTCTTGACCGGTTGAGAAATGTTCATTTTGGTTAGCATGAGGAGAATACTTACTTGGAGAGTTAAGGCGGTTGTCTCCGTTCTCATTTTGCTACGGCTGAGATCCCTCTTGCCGGTCCTCTGCCGGTTTGGAAGTTTCACCGATTTTATAAATCGGTTTACTTTGATAATCTTCGGGATGCAGAAGATGATCTTGGCATTTACTTTCCATTCTGCCTCTAGCCGTTTGATGTCGGAGATGATATCTTGTCGCACTTTCTTAAACCGCTCAATCATTTTTATTTCCATCTTGTTCGGTTCTTTTTCACCCGTCTCAATTAAAGCTTCAGTTACTGCTTTTAACTTAGCGTTTTCGTCGACCAGATCCGATCTGACCAAAGCCACTGGGATAATATCGGTGTTTGCAAGATCGAAGGCTTGCTGCTCTATCAACAATAGCTTCGACCAATATTTATTTTTTGTGAAGTCGGGAAGCATGTGAGATAGCTTGGTTTCACTTCTGATTTTGCACCAAAAGTGAAAGGGGATGGATATTCCATCGGCTTTCTCATGCATGTGACCGACGAGTTGTTGAAACATGGCCTCTACTTCTTCAGAAATCGGATCAGCAAAGTCCGGTATGATTTCGGGTTGAATAGGACCGGCTGAATTTTGTTGCGACTCATTTCCTCCTTGCACCGGAGGATCTTCGACCAAAATTTGTTTACCTTTAGAGACCAAAGTTGGACCTTCCGGCGTGATGGGTTGAGTGGATGGTATTTATAAGGAGTCGGTTATAGAGGAGAGAGGGGCCGGTTCGGCTAAGGAAGAGGATTATATTCCAGTTTGGTTTGAAGTAAGTATGCTGGAAATAGTAAAAAGAATGAAAGACAAGATTTATGGATGTTCAGAGCAAACTCTCCTACGTCACCCCTTCTTCTCAGATGATGAGAAGGATTTTCACTAACTTGAATGTTACAACACTCACACAATGTCGAACGAGTCTTAATCACTACTCGTCGGTTACACCACTCACTATGATGTAATACAATAACTCAATACACATACACAACAACAATGCTTTCTAGAATTTCAGCTACTGTTTAGAGTGGCGTGTGGGATTTTCTTTTGCTGTTCGTTGTTCGATTTTTGCTTCGTGTGTTTAATGAAGACCCTTCGTCTTCCTTTTATAGTGAATGATATCCTAACGGTCATCTTTTTCTCTCTCTGTTGGATTGGTCATCTGAAACCGTGTCGGTTCAAAGATGTTGCGTGCACGTTTGATCTTTTTAACACTTGGCAAACATGCGTGCACCGGTCAGGTTCTGATGACGTGAGCGACTTGCATTTTGGACACATGGCAAACATGCACGCACCGGCCGCCTGATTCAGATTTTGCTTGGGATCTTGGATAAGCAGATCATCATTGTTTTTATTGCATGCTTCTGATCCGGATCTTATCTTCTTGTATATTTCCGAGAGATCTCTATTTCGACATGTTACGTCATCTTCTCGGTTTCATTATTTTTCAAAGTTTTCCATTGATCTTTTTGTAATACGAGTCGGCTGGATTGGAAGGTTATTGTTGGCCGGTCCGTTTAGGATATTGAAACCGGTTCCTCTTGATCATGACTGGATCATTTGGAGCCGGATCACTGCGGTATGTGCTTCAGCTAGTCTGATGCGGCTTGATCTGTACCTGCACATGGAAATTGAGATTAATTAAGTTCTTTGGCCGGTTTAAAATTAACTTACTTCATTTTTCTAACAATTTCTCCCTTTTTTATTATTTAGAATAAATATTCAAAAATTGTAATGTGTGGCCGGTTTAAAATTAACTTACTTAATTTTTCTAACAATCTAATCTAGAGGAAATTCTAGAAAATGGGCATACATATATAGGATTCAATTGTATAAAGTTAGAAAAATGGTCTGAAGACTTGAACCTATTGAGTAAGACAAAAGAAACTGCACAGATATGGTTCAAGCTCTGGAATATAGTTGCACATATATACAATTCTAAAGCCCTTAGTCATTTTGCAGGTTTATTGGGTAGACGATTATACATGGATCCAATTACTGAAGGAGGAGAGCACCTAACATTTGCTAGAATTAGCATTGAGGTGCATCCTAGAAGCACATTGCCGAAAAGTATGACAGTAGTAGACAGAAAAGGAAAATCTACTGTCATGGAAATCACTTATGAGTAGAGGCCAGACAGATGCTATTTTTGTAATATTTTCCAACATGCAAGCCCAAAATGTGATTTGGCTAAGGAAGAAGATCATAAAATTTATAATGGTCAGAAAGTAAAGATGCAGGAAAACAATACAAATGTGTCTATTTTTAAAGAGCAAAATGTGGTTAAAGAACAGGAAACAGAAGATAAAGAAAATTATGTACAAGAAGAAAGCAATACGAAGAAGGAGGTGGATCCTCAACTTAATCATGTTGAAGAGATAGTTGATGATTCTCAATCAAATCAAGTTGAAGTGGTTGCTGATGAAAATAGAGAGGAAGATACTCATGTTAATCAAGAGGAAGAAGAGGATGCCAATGTTGATACAGAGGAATCTAAAGTTGTTGAGGATTCCAAATATGAAGCTGAAGGAATTAAAGACAATGATCTCGAAATTCAAGTTGAGAACAACAAGGTGAAGAGCTCAGAAATTCTGAAGAATAATTTTTTCTATCAAATAAGAACAAGTTCATATAAAGAAAGAAATCAAGATGAGAATATGCAGTATTCATCAACCTCTTCAATTCATCCCCGTTTATTGCAAGAGGAAGGGGAAGAGGAAGAGGAAGGACAAGGGGAAGAGGAAGACAATATGTTGAAACATCAGGTTGGTATGGAAATAAAAATCCTGATTGGAATAATTAGGATTTGATACAGTTTGTAATCTTTGTTTGTAATCTTTATTTCTTGTATGTGTGATTGCTACTAATCAGGTTCTTTAGGGTCGTTTGATTGTCATCTTATAATCCTAGCTAAGACTTGTTTAGCTTTGATTCTTGACCCTCCCACTTTTAGGATTTTAATGAAATGGTTTTAACCGTTTTCCTAAAAAAACGATGCTTAATTTTCAAAGTTTTTGGATTGTCGAGTCGAGAGTTGTGATTAATTTAGATATATGTGAGAGTAAATGGATACTTAGGTCGGATTGTGAGTTGACCTGTCCATAAACTTAAAACAGTTAAAAATAAAATTAAAAATGCTATCACATTTTTACCGTAATTTTTTTTTCACGGTTTTTTCTACCATTACCCGTGCAAATGCACGAGCTACATGCAAGTTGATATTAATACCCCATTTAACTTACTTATTTAATTAAAAATTTAATCCAAATATATCAATATACTTTTATACTATAAAATAAAATCCAAATATACTTGGATTAATGAAAAAACTAATAACAAATAAAATAGTTTTTTTTTTATCTCTTTTGATTAAATGTTTTAAACTTTATACTTTAATTTAAGTAATTTATTTTAAATATACTATAAAAATATCGTATTATATATTATTTATCTATATATCATAAAAATGCTACATTTTACTATTTTTCTAACGTGGACAAACCCATTAACTTGATTTTTATTCTTGATACTCACCCATACAATTTTATTCTTGAATTCTCATTTTCATTCATATAATGGAAATCATCTACATAGTTTAAATTCCAACCGATTTCATTTTTCATCCTAGACTCAGACTATTCAGTTGTGGCACGTCCTAGTCTCTTGATTGAGGCATTCGAGCCAATTTTAGTATCATTTAGTTAAGAAAGTCGTCAAGCTGCTTCTTGATAAATGGTGAATGGTTAGATAAATCTATACAGTTATTAAGCGATATATAACCAGTCTCGTATTGATAGCGAGACTGAAAAGAAAATGTGTTGTTAGAGCTAATTAATTTTTATGTAAAGGTATCCTTTTGACCATGAAAACTAAAATTTAAATTTTCAAATTACTTAATAAACCAATATTCTTTTTTTAATCTATGTAGATAATATTTAACATAAAAAGTGCAAATAATTTAAATTTCTCACAAAGTCAATGAATTCAAAATTATCCATAATTAATATAAAAAAGGAAAAAATTTAGCTGTAGCGTCCAATAACTCTCATTTTAACTTTAAATTAAAAAAAATGGAATAAATTTCGCTGATTGTACCAATATAAAAAAAAAATGTGGTCCCTCAAATTTTCTCCAACATTTTCATACTTATTTTTCCTCACCCCCTTAACAAGTTAACAAACACTCCTAATTTTTAAATCTAGCACTCAAAATAGTTTATCCCTATTTGAATTTCTCGACCTTTAATTATAATATTTCAAAACCGAGACAACATGACAAAAATAATTTCAATTATAACCTAAATTTGGCATAAAGAGTATGAAAAGTGCACCCATCTCATTTATTTTTGTTCATATTTTCATCTTTAGTTGCAAAAAATATGGTCAAAGAATGATAAGCGAAAGAGGATGCTTACTATATAGATTCCCCTCAATTATCACTTAGAATATTTGTTCGATTATTTTGTTTTCTCAAAAAATATTATATCTAAATAATTTAATAAAAATTGCAGTTTAAAAAAAATCAACAATACCACTTATTATAAAATAGAATTTTGATAAAATTCAATATAAATTAAATATTCAAGTAATAATAAAAAAACATGTAAATAATATTTAAAAACGTATAGTTATTTTCAAGAAATTTTCACTTATATCAAACTATAAAGATTCTCATGTGATGTATACGAATAAAATATAATAATATGTATTTAATGTTTAAATTTTTTAATAAATCACAAATAATATATTAAAATAAAAAATAAAACATTCTTATTCCACATTTTATTCACTTCGGTAAAATAACTCATCTTCTCACATATCTCGGCATATATTTTTTCCTACTGAACTCTCATCTCGTGAACTTATACTTTTGGTTAAATCAAAAATCTCAAACATTATCAATCTCTTTTTTACCCTAACTTTAGACCATCAATGTTTAATCGACCTCTCATCCCGTCACCTTAAAGCACTCAAACTGACCAAACATCTCATTCCACATTTATCTATCATTTCAAATCGGACTTCTCATCTTATGACCTTAACTTTCACTTCAGTCAAACAATTAATCTTTTTGCATATTTTAACCATTAATATCATCAATGTCTTTCTCAATCGACCTCTATCTCTTACCTTACTTTCACTTCGACTAATTAAAAATTATCTCATTCCATATTTATCCATCAATCATAATCGACCTCTATTCTTTCAAAGACCTTACTTTCACTTCATTAAACAACTAATCTTCTCACATATTTTATAATATACAACCCGACATTTGTATCCTCAATTTAGTTAACCATACATCTTATTCCACATTTATCCACCCCAATTGACCTCTCATCTCGTTACTTTACTTTTATTTTGAATAATTAACCATCTCATTCCACATTTATCCATCAATTCACAATCGACCTCACATCTCGAGACATTACATTCTTTGTCAAACAACTTATCTACTAACATATTTTATAATATACAACTCAACATTCTTTATCCTCAATTCGTCTAACCCTCCATCTGATTCTACATTTATCCACCCCAATAATCGACCACACATATGTGACCTTACACTTTCACTTTGATCAAATCAACCATCTCCAACATTACCAATATCTTTTACTCTTCACTTTGGTCACTGATCCCCAACTGACCTTTTATCTCGTGACCCATCTCCTTACATATTTTACAATATACAACCTGACTTTTTATCATCACTTCGAATAACTAACCATCTCATTCCACATTTATCCACACCCTAATCAACCTCTCATATTGTGTGACCTTACACAATTTTATTTCGGTCAAATCAATTATCTCCAACATTATCAATCTCTTTTACTCTCAATTTGACCATTCAACTCCCCAATCGACCTCTCATAGCGTGACCTTACTTACATCGATTGACCAAAACCATCTCATTCCACATTTTTATCACACTAATCTTACCTCTCATCTCAAAAATTATTTTCATTTAGGTCAAACAATCTATCTCCTCACATATTTTACAATAAACAACCTAACTTATTATCCTCACTTCGACTAACCAGATCATCTCATTTCACATTTATCCACCCTAATCGGACATCTCATACCGTGGCCTTAAACTTTCACTTTGGTACATTACCAATCTCTTTTACCCTCACATTGGCCATCAATCCCTAATCGACATTTTATCGTGTGGCATACTCACTTCGACTAACGAATTTTCTCATTCCATATTTTTATCCACCTTAATTGACTTCTAATCTTGTGACCTTATACTTTCAATTCGGTCAAATCAACAAACAATAAAACATCTCCTTTCATATCGTGAATGTCATTTACCCAACCACCAATTTCATCGTATATTTTAACCATCTATCCCAATCGACCTCTAATTTTATGAACGTCATTACCCACCCACCAATTTTATAAAAAATTTAACTAATATCATTCGCATTCAGTCATCTCCTCACTTTGATAAACCAACATTTTTATTTCACATATTAACCATCAACATTTTTTAATAGTTTAAAAATTTTGCCTAACGGGATTTGAACCATAGTCTTCATTATGTACCATTAACACTTTAACCCCTTGACCACTTAATATTGGTAATTTATATTTATAATTTTGTATATGCATATATAATTTATATGACTAACAATTAAAAAAATACTTATATATATATATATATAAATATTTGTATCATAAAATATTTAATAAATACTTTTTATTTTAATATATTTAAATTAAAATTTTATTTTTAAAATTTATTAAATTTTCAATAAGATTTATTATATATATATATATATATATATATATATATATATATATATATATATATATATATATATATAATATTAATGTTCATTTTATAATATTGTTTTAAATAAATTTTGAATTATTTATTTTATTTATTTAAATTTATTATTAAAATAAAAAAATATATTAATTTCTTTCTTAGTTAACTAAACCTCTCTTTATTTATATATATATTTTCAGAAAAATCAACCACCAATCTCAATCACATTTTCACAAATCACGTATTTTTTAACAAATCAACCACCAATCTCAATCGACCATTAATCTCATGACCTCACGGTCATTTGTTATCGGCCTCTTATCTCTCGACAAACCACATCTCAACCACACTTTAACACGTCTCTTATCCCTAAGAAAATAATACATCAATCTCAATTAACATTTAACATCGTGACCTCACACTTTGATCAATCAAATATTTGATTCATATTTTTTTAACCACTTTCAATTGTTACCGACCTATTATCTATCGACAAACTACATCCCAGTCACACTTGGTTATAGGGTTGTACTTGTTTTGTTAGGTTAAAAGTTCAAAACATACATACAACATTTTTAATTTTATTTTTAACCGTTTTAAATTTATAAGCGTATCAACCCACAATCCGACCCAAGTATCCTTTTACTCTCGTATATATATATATATATATATATATATATATATATATATATAT
Source organism: Impatiens glandulifera (assembly GCF_907164915.1). NCBI lineage: Eukaryota > Viridiplantae > Streptophyta > Magnoliopsida > Ericales > Balsaminaceae > Impatiens > Impatiens glandulifera. The sequence continues at coordinate 19,040,887 of NC_061865.1, read as the reverse complement.
ATATATATATATATATATATATATATATATATATATATATATATATATATATATATATATATATATATATATATATATATATATATATATATATATATATATATATATATATATATATATATATATATATATATATTCAAATTAATCACATCTCTTGACCCAACAATCCAGACACTTTGAAATTAAGCATTATTATATATAGAGGTGAGCAATGGATGGATTAATCTGAAATCCAATCCGATCCGAATTTGAAATACTAATTCGGATTGGATATTTCGGATTGAATTTAGATCATATCGAATTGAATCTGGATCGGATTAAATTCATATTGGATTAGGATTATCCAAATTATTTAAATTATCTAAATAGAAATATGTTTTTCAATTTGTTTTTCTTTAAATTACATTTTATTTAAATATAATATATTTTTTACTTATTTCTGCATTGTTTAGTCAACAAGTTTTTTTTTTCAGATTTAAATTATAAATAAACAAAATTAATTATAAAATTAAAAGTGTAATACTATTGTTTTATAATTAAACAATAAAAAATAAATTAAGTAATTAGATTTTTTAATCAAGAGTTGAGATTTAACAGACTAATCCGAATCGAATTCGAAATACAAAATTTAATCAACTATTTTGTGTTGGATCAAATTCGGATTGAGTTTAATTCAGATTGAATTTGAATAATCTAATTAATTTAATATTATTGAATAATTAAAAGTTGACATTTACAAATATATAAATATTTTTTAGTTTGGATTGTCCAAACCATATTTCATCCAATTCATATTTGTATTAATTTGTAAAATAATTTGGATTACGAATTAGATAAATTTAGTTAGGATTTAATACAGATCGGACAAAACTGATTGGTTTTACCCGTTGTTCACCCCAATTATATATAGAGAGTTAATTAAAAAGTTGAACCTATATTGTTAAGAATGTCTCACATTCATCAAATAAGATGTTGAATTAAAAATATATAGTTTTATTAGCCTAGTTAGTTAAATAATTGTATTTGTTTTATTATGTTGCAAGTTTAAAACATACATATAACATTTTTAATTTTATTTTTAATCGTTTTAAATTTATGGACGAGTCAACCCACAATCCGATCCAAGTATCTATTATTCTCTCATATATATATATATATTTTGTTACAATATCACCCAATGTTCACACCCCTCTAAGAAAAGCAACTAACTTTTTTTTCTTTTATATAGGGATCTAGTTTCTAATGAGAAATACCACTGAGTTTTAAACATGTGAGCAATCAATTTCAATTTCAGATGTAAAATATATATGAGTAAAATTGGACTGTATGAAACAATACTTTTCATACTAATAAGACCAAATTAAGATACAATTAATTCTAACATCTCTATCCATTTATTTATGCCTATAAAAATACTACTATGTGAGTTTAGAAAGCAAAATCTACCTCTACTATTTAACATTTGAATTAAGATGGATTCCAAGAACATGGGAATGTCTTTGCTCTTGATTTTCGCAGCCCTCGTTTCTCAAACCACGTCCCGTTCTCTCCTTGACACCTCGATGCTCAAGAGGCACAAGCAATGGATGGTGCAACATAATCGTGTCTACAAAGATGATGCTGAGAATTACACTCGGTTCAACGTATTCAAAGAGAACGTGGAGCAGATTGAGTTGTTTAACAAAGCCGAAAACGCTCCATACAAACTCGGAGAGAACCGGTTTGTCGACCTAACGAATGAAGAGTTCAAGCTAAGGAATAGGTTCAAGAGCCAGACATCTTCAACCGATTTCTTCCGATATGGGAACATTTCAGCAGTGCCCGCTACCATTGACTGGAGGAAGAAAGGCGCAGTTACTCCAGTCAAGGACCAAGGCCAGTATGGTGAGTTCGCTTTTGTAGGATTTACTTATAAAAAATAAAAAGGCCTCATTGATCAATCGATAGGGTGTTGCTGGGGATTTTCGGCTGTGCCATGGAAGGAATCACACAGCTAACGACTGATAAGCTGATCTCCCTGAGCAAGAGCTAGTTGATTGCGACGTAAATGAAGTGGATCAAGGCTGCAATGGCGGTCTTATGTATGATGCTTTCAAGTTCATAAAAAGCAACAGACACCTCACAACCGAATCCAACTACCCATACGCTGGAACTGATGACAAATGCAGCAAAAAAGAAGGCAGCCAACCACGCGGCTATGATAACTGGATTTGAAGACGTACCCGCAAACAGCGAGAGTACGTTGCCCAAAGCTGTGGCCAATCACCCTGTTTCGGTAGCCATTGATGCAGGAGGGTTCAGTTTTCAGTTCTACTCGGGAGGTGTCTTCACGGGTGCGTGTGGAACCTCTCTAGACCACGGTGTAACGGCTGTGGGCTATGGCACTGCGGATGATGGGACCAAATATTGGCTTGTGAAGAACTCGTGGGGCGAGGAAGGATACATCAGAATGGAACGTGTATTAGTGCCAAGGAAGGACTGTGCGGCATAGCTATGCAGGCTTCATACCCAACTGCTGCATAAGCTAGCTCAGAAATGCCATCAAATTGTGTAAAAATGTATAGAATCAAGTGCTAGCTGTTATATCATGTCCATAATTATTATCTCACCAATCTCTCAGGATTCCAGCTTCGTCGCGAGCTGAGTAATTAAAACGCCCTTCAATCCCTACATTGTACTCTCTTAACAAATCTGGACACAATAAAAACATGCTTAACTAACTAAGTAGTAGTAGTGATGAGCAATAGTAGTTAACACATTATTATCAACTCGCCTTTAACTGCACACATAAGAAAACAAAAAAAATGGGAAGAATGTCAATTTTAAACACCAAGTTGTAAGAAGGTGTCAAATTTACTCATTAAGTATCAAAATTCTATTTATATATACTAACTTGTTAAAAAGTGTCAAATTTATTTAAAATAACAAAAAAGTTAAACGGAGTTAAAAATTTTGCCACATTTAATATCCACATATTTTTTATTTATTTTTAATTTACATTAATTACTTTAAATTTTTTTTTCATTCAAACAAAACATCCAAATTTTTCCTTATCCATTTTTTTTCTCTCTCTCTATTCCCAACTCTTCATTTCTTTTAATTGTTCATCTTCTATCCCCACCATTAATCATATCTAATGAAGAACCGCCGAAATATTTAGAATCAACTCCTTTTGAAATCCTAGATCAGGATTTCATTTTCCTGTTTTTTCGATAGTCGCCGCCGATCGATAAACTACGGAGAGCCCCACCATTTGTCCAGTACCTTCTACATATCTTGCAGAAATACCTCGGCTACGCGAGACTGTAGTTGTTGTAGTAACATAATTTCGTGTTTAGAGAATTGCATCTCGAACACTTCATCGACTGTTCCGCCACCTTCACCGTCGTCACAATTTTTTGGCCACCTGATTATTCTTCCATCACAATATTATTATTTGACGTCGACATAGCTAGTTCATTAATAGAGATTTCAGAAAAAAAAGATTACTTATATTAGAGATGAAGAGGAATAGTGAGAAGAAAATGAAGAATTGGGTAAAGAGAGAGAAAAAATGGATATGGAAAAATTTAAATATTTTGTTTAAATGAAAAAAGAATTAAAGTAATGTAAATTAAAAACAAATAAAAAATAGGTGGATATTACATGTGGCAAAATTTTTAACTCCGTTAAATTTTTCTGTTAGTTTAACTAAATTTGACATTTTTGACAAGTTAATATATATAAATAGAATTTTGATACTTAATAAGTAAATTTGACACCTTCTTACAACTTGGTATGTAAAATTGAAATGATACAACATTCAGCTCGATATGAACAAGATTATTGAGCATATAAGCATTAAGGGGCAGTCCTGAACTCTTTGGAGGCGGAATTGCCTTTGGGGACACCTAAATTTTTTTCACAAATAAACCTTTGCAAATCACATCTAAGAAATAAGAATCAATGAATGCTCCATCTGAAAGCTTTTCCCTTTCCATCTCGAGAACGGCAAGTGTGAGAGCTTTGATTTGGTTAAAGGGTCTGAGATGCAGAGAATAATGGCACCCAACTCCGCCAATGAAGAAGCGGACAAAACCGGACCATCGTCGACTTCAACGGAAGATGGCATCGACGGCTTAGACGGTTCCGGGCCTGAGGATCCCCATAAGCGGTTTCGATTGAGGGAACTATGTCTCCAATTGTGCAGACCAGACCATTGTGGATGATTGAAAGATGATTGAAAAGGAAAGTGGGTGAAGGCTTGCAGAATGTGAGCTTGGGAACGGCATCCGGCGGCGCGGAGTCAACTCGGGATAGGCCTGGTCAATGCGGGTAGTGGGTCTAGGGCTTCGGTCTCTTGCACGTGGGTCTTAATCACATGGAAGCTAGAGGAACCACCTGAAGGCTGAAAGAGATGAACGGGGCAGCCTTATTTTATTTAAATTTTAAAAAAAGAAATCGATTGAAACTATCAAATTCGAAACTATTTGAAGTCATTTAATAATATTAAATGATAGAGATAGAAATCATCGAATTTAATTGATATATTTAGACGAATTTATCATTTAAAATTCAAGAATATAAATAAAAAATTCAAAACCAACTCTGGATATTTAACCAAAATGGTTAAGGTTTGTTACATTATATTCACTATGTCCAGGGAAATATAAATACAAAGTTTCAAAACAAAAGAGGGTAGAGGCACGAGAGGGTAGAGGAAGATTTCACCATTGGAGATTTTGGTTTTGAATCATCTAAGCTTGTAAGGTTAGTTGTAGATTGTTCTTTAATGTAATATAACCCCGATTTGAGTCATTTGTTCAATTTGTTGTTCAATTTGTTGATTCTTTCCATTGATGATTCATACTTCATCAATATATGATAATAATTCATTTCCCTTCTAAGAACTCGTTAAAATCGTGTCAATCAAAATAAAATCCCTAAATTCAAATTTAAGAAAATGTTTAATTTGAAATATTATCTTTTTGAAACATTCTTGGTTTGATTTGAATGTTCATAATTGATTAATATATCATAAGAAACAATAATAGATGAATCTTGTTTAAAATTAGACTTCAATTGGTTGATTCAAATGTTCAAATAAAGTCTTAAACTTTTATAAAAGTCATTTATATTCATTGTTTAAATTCTAAATGGCTTTGCAATTGGTTTGATCATTTTTAAAAACATGATTTTTTTTTTTTTTATGAAATTCTACAAACGTACTTTGATGAATGATTTTGATCTAACCCTAACTTCAATTGGTGTTACATCACTCATTTCTCTACAAGTTTGTGTCAATCATAGTATTTTTAAGTTCGAACTATAAGAGTGTCTATCGAATACTACAATAAAATATGTCTTGGGTTAAAATGGTTTTGATCTTTGGTAAACATATTTGGGTGTTCAATTATGAGCTCATATTAATACCAATTGTTTTATATGACTTAAATGAATCATATATCTATAGTTTTCTGTGGAAACATTTTCATCCATTCTTATCTTAAATAGGTCATACAGAGGCAAGAATGTAAAGTTTTCAAAATTGGAATTTCTTCATTATTTATGTCATGCATCTTGGTAATCATGCTTTGGATACTGATTCAAATTGGCTAAATTATTTACACACAATGAACACCAAATACATCTACCAATATTCTTTATATTTCTCTGATTGCTTCTATCTCGAATTGGTGCTTATCTTTAGGTTTGAAATTTTTTAAATTAAAAAAAAAAATATTTGGTGACATGTTCAAAATTCGTAAAATTTCAAATATTACTCCCAATGACTTGGTTTTTGCACATAAATTTTAATAATTTGTTAATCTACAAATTCTTCAATTTAATCATATTTTTAGTTCAGCCTCTAAACTATTCAAAATTGTGTTAAAAAATATCTTTAGAACTGCTAAGTCTAAATAACTTAAAATATAAAAGATTTTTTTAAGTTTAATTTGATTTTTCTTAACTTGATGTTCTTGAATACCTTAAGACACCTTAATCTTTGTTCTTGTCTCATTATCACTTTTTCATAGTTACCTATAATTGTCCTATCCCACAAAACCACAAGTTGGATCAATTTTATTTTATTATTAAAGCAATGATAGTCAATAAAATATTTTATTAATTTTATGATTTGTATGTATTAATATAATATTAAAAATGATATAAATATATATACAAATAAACAAAATTAATTTCTTAATAATAATAGTTTTATAATTCATTTAAATATAAAAATTATATTATATTTCAATATCAATTATTATAAAATTTGAAATAAAGTGCTAAAGTTCATTTTAATTTCAACTTTTCCCATCTAAACACCTCTACATGGACACCATTGAATTGGACTCATCATTTTATTTAACCCGATTTGTTAACCCTAGACTTTTAAAAGCTAATAACAAAAGGCGATAATAAGATTAGCAAGTAGGCGGCGTCACAAGGGAGAAAAAGAAAGAAGGAAGATGCATGGAAAACGAAGAAGATCAGCGCCATATAGTCTTCGACGGACTTATAAGGTCGAGAAAGAGAAGAAGAATATATTGGAAAACGAGATCGAACCTATATCTCAAAGGTAAAGAAAATCAATCTTGATATTTTGAAAATTTTCAAAGCTTGAATTTGTATACTTTACTACGAAGCTTGTTGACGAGATTTAGAATTTTGTTGAGATTCTGAAATGATAAATTGTTATATGAAATACGATAGAGTTAGATAATCCAAATTTTAATAACACAGTAGCTGGTTTTGAAATCCTTTCAAATCTCTACTCATTTTGCTTTGATTCTAAGAATTTATTTCAATTAAATATCAAATCGGACTGAAGTCAAGTATAAATTAAATATAAAATTTCCATTCCAAAAATAGAGAAATTGAATGACAATATTTGAATTATATCTTCTTCTCATTAGATTATTTGATGATCTTTTAACATTTATTATCAATTATTTCATGAAGCTATTTTTATGCAAGTACTATTGAATTCTTGCTAAATATGTTAGAATTATTTGATTTTTAGATGTGTGTGATTCTCTTTATACCGAAAAACAATTAAAAAATGTCTTAGTTATCACAAAAGTGAATTGTTGAATAGTTATTAAATGAATATACAGGACACTTGAACTATTGAGTTATATATAATATAGTTCTTATTTTATTTATAATATACATTAAGTAGTTATATTTTTATGTTTGTTTTGCAATCTGAGCATATATAAATGTCTTTCTTATATGATGTCGTGACTGTTTGGTAAAAAATATGTAATTAGAAATCCATTGATATATTCATAATAATATTTTCTATTGATTTCAATAAGAGTTCAAAATTATGATAACAAACAAAGTGCAAACACTTGAGTTTTAAAAAGTTTAACAAAAATTGATTTGCAATCTTCTTATCATTGTGGTTGATTTGTAATCCTCCATTTTATCATTGAGAATATTTAAATATGTGTGTTTCTTTTAGTTGCCATGTGATATGTTTATATACACTAGTCTATTTTAAAAATAATGTGAATTTAGAAAATTTTATAATTTGTTCTCATTGACTTTTATTTCTTCTCTTATAACTCTCCCTATATTTCACTTCTCAAATCAAATCAAATCAAATCAAATCAATTCTTATTTTTATCATTATTTTACAGCTTAATTGGTGAAGATAGTAACAAGGTCCAAGAAATGAAAGCAAAGCAAGTGAAAAGAACTAAAGATAAAAGAACAGTTATAAAAAAGAATCCAGAATTGTCACCTGCTGATCGACCAAGGAAGCAAAAGGTATTTTTTCCTATCCTTCACATATACTGCTATATTTTTATTTTATCTATTTAGTTCAAGTTATAAGATGATTTGACAATATAAATTATTTGAATAACCACAAAAAATATCCCTAGCCCACTAACAACTTAAAAAATATGTGAACACGTGGCTTCCCTATTTCATCGTTTTCATGACCTTTGCAGATGCTTCTCTATTGACTTACTCACATATTTTTTTCATTTCATTGATCTTTAAAAAACAAAAATGGATCCACTTGTGATTTTTTATATCATAAATTTCATTGTATTATCCACTTGTGATTTTTTACATTCTCTTTTCAATTTTTAATACTGTCTCAACTGCAATTTTCTATATCATCTTCATAATCCTTTAAAATAAGTTTATCGAGAGACTACTAAAGTTATCTATGTTGGTCCCTTACAACACTTTTCCATATTTTCCATATTTTATTTATTTTAAGGACGTTTTATCTGCTGCGTTTCAAAAACACGTGAAAGATGAAGTTTCAATTTCTTTTTAGTTAAGACTTTGCTACACTCCACGCCCCCTTGTCACTCCATTAGTAATGTCATTGAAATCCATTCCATTTATTAATCCTTGGATCGCCTTTGATGTCATCGGAGTCGCTCCATCCTAAGAAATTTGTGGCATTCACTATCGCATTCAGTTCCACATAATCGTCTTCAGACTAAGAGTTTTGAGACCTCGGCCAATATTCCGATCATATGTCGAATGTCTTATATGCTCTCTACCTTTGTTAAAAATATCAAAACTTCCCATTATGTTTCCTCCATCTATTCTTAGTTACTACATACGATTGAGTACCCAAAAGTTGTACTGTCGAGCTCGCAAAAACTGACACATACAAAGAGCCTTCAATCTGACAATGTTGTCTGAATTGGATCGAAACCTTGTAAACCAACATTTGTTGCCGTCTTCCTACCATTTTCTACATCAATACAATGTCGGTTAGCGCCCCGGTTTCCATATCTATCCCAAAATAGTTTCTCCACGGTCATTGAACAAGATACAGAAATAGAGCCAAAAGTTATAGTACATGTGTTGGTTTCATAAGTTTACTAAGTGGTTTCATGGGAGATCTCCTGCTTTCTCTCATTGTTTATGAGCATGAAGCACAATACATCCTCTAATATTGTAGAATATATGATCCATAAATAAGCTTTAAAATTAATTTTGAATTTTAATATTTATCATAAAAAATATAATCTTGATTAAATCTCTTAAGTTTTTATTTTAATTTTAAATAATCAATATCTTACATCATCTAAGGAATATTTTCATAATCTACTTCTAATTGTGACATTTTAAGAGAAAAAGATTTCAAAATCTATAACTCACTAGATTACAGATTTTCTAAATTTTTACTATAAACCTTTTAATTTCTAAAATATTTGTATTACTTATCTTCAACAGCAGAGCAGGGCCGGCGGCCCTGAGATTTTGGAGCCCTATGCAAATTTAAATTTTGGGGCCCCTAAAATAGTAATTTTTTTTTAAAAAAATTTTAATTAATAAAATAAAATATAAATAATTAATATATTATAATAGGACACTAAAAAGAGATATAAAAATTATTTTTATAATATATATTTAATATTAAAGGAGAAAAAAGAGGAAAAAATAATATTAATAATATAATATTATTAAATATAGAAAAGTGAGGGTCCTATAAAAGTGGGGGGCCCTATGCAAGTGCATTGGTTGCCTTACCCCAGGGCCGGCCCTGTTCAACAGTATAGATCAATAAAGGAGATCATGGCAACGAAAGACGCTAAGAAGGCGTTGTTGGCTACACTTACAGTGAGTGCTGAGATGTCATCGACCCAACCTTTGTCGGGATCAATGATACCCGAAATAGAGAAGGAGCCAATTATTCCTCTACTAGGAACACCATACTTCCAAGTTAGCATAACTCAACGTAACCTCGAACCGTTTTATTCATTGGTAATCATCTCTATTCATATAATAACTTCATATAAAAATTGTTTTTTGATATAAGATTCACAACTAAGTTACTTGTTGTTTTTTAACAAATTTTATAAGTGTCTTCTTAATAATTATATATTTTCAACTAGGATGTTCCTGAGAAAATGGGTCCATATCTTCCCAATGACAATGTGTACGTGATTTTAGAGTGTTTGGGAAATAAGTGGAAAATATACTACAACGGAAGAAATCAGGCGACGACAAGATTCATTGGTTTGAAGATATTTGCCATCTACAATAATTTAAAATTGGGAGATGTGTGCTTGTTCGAGCTTATGGATACGAGTAACGAGTCATCTATAATGTTTAGAGTACAGATTCTCAAAGAAGCTCTTCCGGAGGTTTCGTGATAAGAAGATGGAACTCTAAAAATATCTAACATTGTTTTCATTATCTATTACTCATTTATTGCTAGACAATTGTTCTGTTTGCATTACTCTGCTCTTAATTAGAATTCATATAATTGGAAATGAGTTTATTTAGAGATAATTGACATTTGATTGTTTGAACTTTGTATGTACTCAACTTTATTTGATGTTTTAATTGGTGAACTATTTGAATTTAACTTATTGGTTAACTATTGAATTGTTTTAATATGAAATCTATATTTATTTACTATTAGTTTGAGATTAAATCACAATAGAAGTAACTTAGTTTAGTTGTTAAGTTATCTTGTATATAAGCTTAGTGATTATAAGTGAACTCTTCAAATATTTGTAGAAATATATTTTTAAATATTTTCTAGGTGTTCCTTTGAACAAATGCATAAGTGAAGCAGACCGACCCTGTTTAGATATTCATGATAAATAATGAATGAATATTTACTGAATAGAAAATCAAGATAATGTCAATGATTATCCTCTATACACACATTAAAAACAATTAAAACTCTAGGAGCTCATCAGCATACTTAGATAACTCTTTAATAATAAAAATAAAACGAGTACATATTAATTTGAGTGTTATAACAAATTGCAGGCAAAATGGTAATGATCTATATATATATATTGACAAACTATATATTTTCTTAAGAGAACATTCATTAGGAAGGTAATTGAAAGCATTGTATAATAAAAATATCTATTTCATACAACTAACATTGTGTTAGACTATAAACTATAACTTAGCCTTATGAGTTCTTTACTTCAAGAAACGTGTTCTTGATTGATGGGACCGAGTATAGAATTCTTTAATCAAGCGCAGCGAATACAATGTGATAAGAGAATTTGAGATTAAAGAGAGAAGAAACCGGGGTGAGAAGAGAATACTACTAGAATACACCTAGTAGTCCAACAAAGAGGTTCAAGGCCGAGAGAATAACTTAGAGTAACAATTTTCACAAGTTTCAATTCATAGCTCAAAAAGTGGGGTGAGCATCAGCATTTAAAGCGGCTGAATTACCCAAGAGTAGTCGGTTACAAACTTGTTACAACAACTTGTAAAAATAACAGAATTCGGTTTGAGAGAAATATAAGAGAAGGGAAACAAAACAGAATTATTAAGCAAAAGACATAAACTGACCCATATGCACACTAGTGCCGAGAAACTGGTGCTGCAAATATTTTAGAACCGAGGCTTTGGTGAGCAGACCCTAACACTATACTACAGTTTTTTAACATTCAAAATGGATAAGCAAAAGTTTAGCTCACTGGACTAGAAAAATATGTATAAATTTGATATTTAGCTGTCATATGGATGAATATGAAAATAAATAGTGTTAATACAATTCAGATAACATAAAAAATGACAGGGAATGGTTGAGAAAGAAAAATGAATCTTCTTGTAATGAAAGTTCAATTTTGCTAACATTGTTATATATAAAAACAACACTATACGATGACATGACTATGTGTTTGGTAAAAATTATGCAATTAGAAATCCATTAATAACAATATTTTCTAATGATTTCAACAAGAGAATACAAAAATATGATAATAAAAGTTCAAAACGCTTGAGATTTATATGAGTAGAGTGAGTAGTTTTGCAAAGTTGAACAAAAATTGATTTGCAATCTTCTTATAATTGCGGTTGATTTGTAATTCTCCATTTTATGTGCAGAATGTTTAGGAAAGACCAAAAGAGTAATAAAAATAGGCTTAATATTTAATAGTATGGCATGCTGATCAACCAAGGAAGCAAAAGGTATGTTTTCTTATCCTTAACCTATACTTTTCGTGTGGGACGACACTTGGTGTGGTGGTAAGTGTTTGGCGAAGGTTTTCCCCGAGCTTAATATTATTTCTATTTATAGAGATTAATCGGTAAAGATATGTTTGACATTCGGTCTAGTAGTTTTGCTAACTGTATCAGAAATATGCATTATCCTTCTCATTTCACACTCTCTGTTCAATCTATGATGCCATTTTCATTACAATTGTTTCTATATTATTTCATAATACTTTACAATGAAATTCTAGAGAGACTATATATATTGCCCTAAAAAGAATTTCTCTACATGCATTTTCTGTTGTGTCGTGTTTTAACAAACACATTTGGAAAATATAGTTTTCAATTTATCTTGAGTTGAGACTACACTAAAAGAGTCCTGGCTAGTGGGACAATGTAGCACTGCAATACAATACTCTCATTCTCCACCATCCTGTGCATTAGGCATTTCAACTAGTCATGTCACTAGAATCCATTCAATTTGTTACATCATTGATAGACTTTGACATCATTGCAGTCGCTCCATTCTAATAAATTTGTTTCCGTTACAGTTACATTTACTATCGCATCTAGTTCCCCTAATCATCTCCAAACTGAGATTTTGAGGCCTCTACCACAACAATATTCTTATCCTAGGTCGGATGTCTAATATGCCCTCCATCTATGTCAAAAAGACCAAACTTCCCATTATGTTTCCCTCCAACTGGAACTCCAATTGCTACATACGATTGAGCAGCCCAAAGTTGAGCAGAGTGGAGATCGCAAAAACTGTCACACACAAAGAGCCTCCAATTCGACCAACATTTAATTTTGTTTTCTCACCATTTTCTTCAATCCAATGCCAACCTTAGCGACCTGGTTTCTATATCTATCCCAAAATAGTTCCTCCATAATCATTCAACAAGATACCAAAATAGGGCCAAAAGTTATTGTATATGTGTTGTGATCATTGATCTGGACGGCGTGTTGAGTTATGGAGCCTACACTTATAATAAACTCTACATTGTTAATTAGAGTTTATTGGGTATTCTTTTTTTTTGGTTTTGGGCTTGGGCCTGACCAAAGTTATTTAGGTTTATTACCTGAATGTTTACCCTATAAATATGTGATTATTAAGGGTTTACATTATGTAGACAGAATTCTAGAGAGATAAAGTGTGAGGCAAAAACTCTGTATTCCTTCTTCTTCTTCATAGTAAATCTGGTGGTGACTGAAGTGGATGTAGCTCAATTTGAGTGAACCACTATAAATCTGTGTGTTCTTGTGTTCTTCTTTCTTGTGTTTTTACAGATTGTTTTCAGGCTGTTAGGATTTGGGAGATACAAATCCTAACAACTAGTATCAGAGCAGCTAGGCTAGATTTGAGCATTGGAAACAATGGCAAGTGAGAACAGTATAGGACATGGGATTGGAAGATTTGATGGGACAGATTATGCCTTCTAGAGAATGCAGATTGAAGATTATCTCTATGGAAAGAAGCTTCATGTTCCTTTGAGTGAGAAACCAGAGAAGATGGATGAAGCTAAATAGAAACTCCTTGATAGACAGGTTTTGGGAGTTGTCCGATTGACGCTAGCCAAGACGGTTGCTCACAATGTAGCAAAGGAGAAGACCACCATGGGTCTGATGAAAGCTCTTTCTGATATGTATGAGAAACTATCTGCTAACAACAATGTACACTTAATGAAAATACTCTTTTACTTAAGAATGGTTGATGGTACTTCTGTCACTACTCATTTGAATGAATTCAATACAATTGTGAATCAATTGCTATCTGTTGAGATTGATTTTGGGGATGAAGTTAGTGCCCTGATTTTGTTAGCATCTCTACCAAATAGTTGGGAAACTATGAGGGCAGCAATTAGTAATTCAGTTGGAAATGCTAAACTGAAATTTGTTGAAGTTAGAGATTGTATTCTTGCTGAAGAGGTTGGTAAAATTGATTCTGGTGAAACATTCAAAGGTTCTGCTCTGAATGTGGAAAATAGGGGAAGAGGTAATGATAGAAATTTCAACCGAGGTAAGAGCAGATCTATGTCAAGGAGCAGGAGGAGTCAGTCCAAGTCTGGGCGGACATTTGAGTGCTGAAATTGTGGTAAACAGGGTCATTTAAAGAGGAACTGCAAAGCACCGAAGAAAAATGGTGATGATAAAAATGATGCAGCCAACGTTGTTTCAGAATCTGTCACTGATGCGTTACTTCTGTCTGTTGATAGCCCGATAGATTCATGGGTTTTAGACTCAGGAGTGTCTTTCCACACCACTGCTCACAAAGAATTAATGGAGAATTATGTGGCTGGAAACTGTGGGAAAGTATATCTTGCAGATGGTGAGCCACTAGATATTGTTGGCATGGGGGACATCAAATTGAAGATGTCAAATGATTCTGTTTGGAAGATTAATAAGGTGAGACACATTCCAGGTTTAATGCGCAATTTGATCTCTGTTACACAACTTGATGAAGAAGGTCACAATTTTAGTTGTGGAAATGGTGCATGGAAGGTGACTAAAGGAGCAATTGTTGTTGCTCGAGGTCACAAAACTGAAACGTTATACACGACTTCAACTTGCAGAGAAACAGTTGATGCTGTAGTTGATGACTCGAAGAACAGTGAATTGTGGCATTGCAGGTTGGGCCGTATGAGCGAAAAAGGGATGAAAATTCTTTTGAAGAATGGACTGATTCCAGAACTGAAGTCTGTTGAACATCAGTTATGTGAAAATTGCATTCTTCGAAAACAGAAACGGGTGAGTTTCTTAAAGATTGGGAAGGAGCTCAAGAAAGAAAGACTAGAGTTGGTACACACTGATGTGTGGGGACCTGCACCTGTTTCTTCTATTGGCGGATCATGCTACTATGTGACTTTTATAGATGATTCAACAAGAAAAGTATGGGTTTACTTTATGAAGCACAAGTCTGAAGTATTTGCTATTTTCAAGAAGTGGAAGGTTTTGGTTGAAAATGAAACAAATCAGAAAGTTAAGTGCTTGAGATCCGACAATGGAGGTGAATATATCAATCTAGATTTCAAAGAATATTATGTTGTGAATGGGATCAGTATGGTGAAGACTGTTCCCCGAACGCCTCAAGAGAATGGAGTAGCTGAACGAATGAATCGAACATTGAACGAGCATGCTAGAAGCATGAGATTGCATGCAGGGCTGCCTAAACCCTTCTAGGCAGAAGCTATTAATACTGCTGCCTATTTGATAAACAGGGGACCCTCTGTTCCTCTTGAATTCAGAATTCCTGAAGAAGCTTGGAGCAATAAAAAGGTAAATCTTTCTTATTTGAAAGTGTTTGGTTGTTTATCATATGTTCATATTAATGAATGTGATAGGAGAAAGCTTGATCCAAAGTCTAATAAATGTTTTTTCATTGGTTATGGTGATATCGAGTTTGGTTATCGTTTCTAGGATAATCAAAATCGGAAGATCATTCGTAGCAGAAATGTTATCTTCAATGAATAGGTTCTCTACAAAGATTGTGTTGGGAAGACATCAGATGGTGATTCCAAGTTGGAAGAGACTGGTACAGTCGATTTGAGACAATTTTCAGCTTAATATATACTGGTTGTCGAAGAAGAACAATGTGTTGTTGAAGATGAAATCGTTGAGAACGTGGCCCTAGAGGTAAATCAGTAAACACCGGTTATACAGTTGAGAAGATCATCAAGGAATCGAAAAACAGTTGAGAGGTGGTCTCCATCTCTGAACTATATCTTGTTGACAGATAGAGGTGAACCTGAATGTTATGAGGAAGCAATATAATCTAATGAATCGATTAAGTGGGAGTCTGCTATGAAAGATGAGATGGACTCTTTGATGTTGAATCAGACTTGAGAGCTCACTGAGCTACCAAAGGGAAAGAAAGCACTTCACAACAAATGGATCTTCAGGATTAAAGAAGAACATGATAAAACCATGAAGTACAAGGCAAGGTTGGTTGTGAAAGGATTTCAACAGAAAGAAGGTATTGACTACAATGAAATCTTCTCTCTAGTAGTTAAATTGATGACAATTAGAACTATTTTGAGTTTGGTTGTGAAAGAAGACCTTCATCTTCAACAAATGAATGTCAAAACTGCTTTTCTTCATGGTGATCTAGATGAAGAAATTTATATGCGACAACCGGAAGGATTTGAAATCAAAGGAAAAGATGAGCTTGTGTGTAAGCTTCAGAAGAGTCTGTATGGTTTGAAACAAGCTTCAAGGCAATGGTACAAGAAGTTTGATAGCTTCATGAAAAGTAACAATTTTTTGAGGTGTGAAGCTAATCATTGCTGCTATATCAAGATGTTTGATAAATCGTACATTCTTCTTCTTCTCTACGTTGATGACATGTTGATTGCTGGAGCAAGCTTGTATGAGATTAACAAGCTTAAGAAAGAGTTGTCTAAAAAGTTTGCAATGAAGAATTTGGGTGCTGCAAAACAAATCCTTGGAATGAGAATTTTTAGGGATGAAGAAGTTCTCAAGCTTTCACAAGAAGAATACGTGAAGAAAGTTCTTAGTAGGTTCAACTTGTGTGATGCAAAACCAGTTACTACCCCCTTAGCTAGTCACTTCAAACTATCTAAAGATCAGTCGCCTTCAACAGAGGAGGAGAAAAATTACATGGCCACTGTTCTGTATGCCTCTGCCATTTGTTGTATTATGTATGCGATGGTTTGCACAAGACCAGACATAGCACATGCAGTGGGAGTTGTTAGCAGATTTATGAGCAACCCGGGTAGACAACATTGGGAAGTAGTAGAGTGAATACTACGATACTTAAGAGGAAGTACGAGTCTCGCTTTGTGTTTTCGAAAGTCTAATATGGGTTTGGAAGGATATGTTGATGCTGACAATGGTGGTGATGTTGATAGTAGGAAGAGTACAACAGGGTATATTTATACTCTAGGAGGTACTGCAATCAGTTGGGTTTCAAAATTGCAGAAGATTGTTGCTCTTTCTAGTTGTGAGGCAGAGTATGTTGCTGTGACAGAAGCTGCTAAAGAAATGATGTGGTTACAACCTTTTTTTGCTAGAATTGGGTCAAGACTACGAGAGAAGTGTGTTGCGATGCGACAGTCAGAGTGCTATTCATTTGGCAAAGAATCCTATTTATCATGGTAGGACGAAGCATATACAAGTTCGTTATCATTTCATCCGATCAGCTTTAGAAGATGGAGTATTAGCTCTTGAGAAGATTCTCGGGAGTGAGAATCCAGCTGATATGTTGACGAAATCTGTGACAAATGAGAAACTGAAGTTGTGTGCAACTTCAGTTGGTCTTCTTCGTTAAGACACCGAATGGAAAGCCACTACCGATCGAGAGATGACGAAGTTAGTCTCCAAGTGGGAGATTGTTAAGTTATGGAGCCTACACTTATAATAAACTCTACATTGTTAATTAGAGTTTATTGAGGATTTTTTTTAGTTTTGGGCTTGGGCCTGACCAAAGTTATTTAGGTTTATTACCTGAATGTTTACCCTATAAATATGTGATTACTAAGGGTTTACATTATGTAGACAGAATTCTAGAGAGATAAAGTGTGAGGCAAAAACTCTGTATTCCTTCTTCTTCTTCATAGTAAATCTGATGGTGGCTGAAGTGAATGTAGCTCAATTTGAGTGAACCACTATAAATCTGTGTGTTCTTGTGTTCTTCTTTCTTGTGTTTTTACAGATTGTTTTCAGGTTGATAGGATTTGGGAGATACAAATCCTAACACGGCAAGGTCACCTTTGTAGCATCATGTAACTATGGTTAGGGAGAGCATTGGGTGATTTAATTCGAAATCCAATCCAATCTGAATCTTAAATACTAATCCGGATTGGATATTTCGGATTGGACTGAGATCGGATCGGATTGAGTTCGGATTGAACTAAATCGAATTTAATTAGGATTATCCAAATTATCCAAACTTTCTAAATAAAAATATATTTTTTAATTAATTTTCTTTAAATTAAATTTTATCTCAATATAATATATATTTTACTTATCATCACTTGACAACAATATTTTTTATTATTTTTACTTTTTTTATTATTATTTTTATTATTTTTTTCAGATTCAAATTTAATAATAATAAAAAATTCGAATTTAAAAAAAAAATTAAAAAAAAATTTTGTTGACTAATTTCAAGCTATATATATAAATATTTTTTAGTTTGGATTATCCAAACCATTTTTAATCCAATCTGTATCCGATCCGTATTAATTAGTAAAATGGTTTGAATTACGGATTGTATAAACTTAGTTTGGATTTAATACGGATCGGACAAAACGGATTGGTTTTACCCATTTGCTCACCCCTAGCTCCGGTACAGCCCAAACATCTCCGGTCCTAAAAAAAAACCGCAGCAACAACAAATGAATTAGCATCGGCTGAAGCAACGACTTCCAGTTTGAGAGTAACCACCACCCTGTTTGTATTTGTTGGCTCGAACTTCCAACCGCCTTCATTTTTTTCATTGTTGTAGGACAAAGCTGGCAATAAAGGAGACTCTAACCTGATGTTGGGAGGGAGTGACACACGATGGAGAGACCTCTTATTGTTTCTGAGCATGAATCACACTATATTCTCTTAACCGCGGTTTAAGTTTAGGTTATTTAAATAACCAAAATTAATCAATTTTTTTATTATGTCAATCTCCCTCTCGTCTAACATATTAAGAGGTGTTAATCGATTCGGTTTTCGAATTAATCGAATTATTTGGTTTGAGTTTTTCTAACTTCTTAATCAATTCAAAACATAACCAAATTAAATAAATTTTAATAAAATCGAACTGAATTTTAATATTTTAATATATTATATAATAAATTATATATAATCATTTAATTATGTGTAATAACTTATATGATATATAATTAAAATAATTAATAAAAAATAAATTAGATTTTTGTTTGATTTTCAAGTTGAAGCCCAACTCAAAAATCAAATAAAAAATCGCATTTGAATTCAAATGGATTTAAATTTCGATTCGAAAACTGAGAATAAAATTCGAATTTTGTTGGATATTTAGTTCAAAACAAATATTGAACACCCCTAATCACGTCGTTCAATTTATTAACAAAATATTAAAATACCCTATGTTTTAAAATATTATTATATATTAAATTTTTTACCAAAAAAATCTTCACCTCTTCAAAATCATTACTTTTAAAATAACTAACTTATTTTAAAAAATCATCAAACCAATTCATTTAAAATTATATATTTTTATATCTATAATGATTTTAATTATTTAATAACCAAATTCGAGGGTGCATTCTTATACATTCGATTACACCTTTAGGCATAAGCTCTTAGGTTTTTTATCACCAATATTTGTGTTCCTCAAGTGGACATTTCCTCCATGGATAAACCCTTAGGTTTTTTCACCAATGTTTCTGAAGTCAACATTCGCTAGACCACTTATAATTGTTGAAATAATTTTATAATTTTGTGTATTTATATATATTTTGTAAGTCAGATTTTGAATAATTATATAAATTATCAACTGGGGTCTAATATTACTTATTATTGTATACTTATTTGAAAAAATAAAAATATTACAAAAATCAACTAAGCAATTCATGTAAGTTTTTATATCTATAATGATTTTGATGATTTAATAATCAAATTCGAGGGAACATTCTTAAACATTCTTGGGAATAATCCTAAGCCCTAAATCACCCTCCATTGACGAACACTTAGGCTTTCTCTCCAATTTTTTTTACTCTAAGCGGTATTCCCTCAATGGACGGACCCTTAGGTTTTTATCACCAATGTTTGCATTACTCAAGCAACATATCTTTCATAGACGAACCCTTAGATTTTTTCATTAATGTTTGTGTTAATCAAGACAACACTCTCACCACCAATGTTCACGCACTCACATATAATAATTACTTCTTTTTGAGGGATTCAAACTTTAGTCTCTAGTATAAAATATAACACTTTAATCGGTAGATTAATTATAATTGTTGAAATAATTTTATAATTTTGTGTATGTATATATATATTTTATAAGTTAGATTTTGAATAACTATAAATAATTATATCTCTTATACTAATATTAAATGCACATCTTTCTATTAATAATGATATAACATTATATATAATAAAAATTATTAAATTTATTATCATAATTATTTTCAATATATTATATAAATATATAAATAAAAATATTTTTATTTTTATTTTTTCCTCTTTTATATATATATATATATATATATATATATATATATATATCTTATTCTAATTAAGAATATCTTTTACTTAATTTATTTTCAATATATAATAATTATATAATGTTTATTTATATCATTTTTTCCTAACTAAGTCGAAATAATTACATTATCGTGTTTTGACCGATAATCCACGTGAAGTGACAATGCTCAAAATAAATATGGGGTTGTTCTCACCAAAATAATGATTGCTAAGATAATTTTAACTCACATTGTTATCTCTTTGAATGCATTAATATAATGAGTTATAACACAAATGACATTCATTATATTTCATCTAATAATATAATCACACAATTCTATAAATAAATTGAAAAGCTTCAAAATATATTGACAAAGTCATTTTAGCAAATTAAATATCTATATAAGAAACCGTTAAGTGCCCTATTTCATTTTATAGTTTCCACACAATAAATTAGAATTATTCAAACATACATAATTAAAATCAATTAACGAATCTCATTCATCTCATATTTTTTTACACAAGAAATTGGAATGATTTCAACATCAATGACAAGAGTTATTTTAACAAGTCTAATTTCTATAAAGAAATCACTGACTGACTCACTCATCTCATAATTTCTACACAAGAAAATAGAATGGTTTCAACATTAATGAGTAAAGTCATTTTAACTAGTCTGATTTTTATTAAGAAATCATCGACTATCCATTCATCTCTTAATTTCTACACAACAAATTCGAATAGTTCCAACATAAATGACTATAGTCATTTTATAACACATCAAATTTTACAAAAGAAATCATGGGCTAAAATGAGATTCAAACTAGGGACATTTTTCCTTGCATCCTTGCGTCTGAACATCAAACCACTGCATCACATCAGTGCGCTCTTTCATTCTTATACTACTGTTTACGACTTAGGAACATACATTTTTTTTCCTTTTGACTTATACTCTATAAAAAAACTATAACTTTGTATCATAATCAAAAGATAAATATATAAAACAATCTATATATACATATATAAATTGAATATATTTCCTTAGTTAATAATTAACCTATTATATTCTTAACTTATAAAATTAAGCTTTAAGATTATAAGAACAAATTTGTTAATAATTAATATATATATATATATATAATAAAGACTTATCTTTATTTATTGATTTTTTTTATTCCTTAAGATAAACAACTTCAACTTGTTGAAATGAGTCATCATTATTTTTGCAACATCGCAACTCTAATTTCTGAAAACCAAACACAAAGATTTTTATGGTGCAATCTCTTAAATATCTTAGCATTTTGAACCTATTTTAAAATTGTTTTAGATCTGTCTTTAATTTAAAAAAAATATATATACATATTAAGTTACAAATAAATGAAATGTATAGGAAGAATAAAGTCAATGAATTTGATGCTTGACTAGGCATGTGTTAGACATATAAGTTAAACTGCTAAGTCTTATCAAGTATATTAATTGTTTTAAAGATAATAACAATGTGTTGTAGTGCAATGATAAGCACTCTTGTCTGTCATTCAGGTGATTAGGGATCAAATCTCATTGGCTGCAAATAATATTTAATGTGTTGCTATTTCAGGGAAGCTGAGCAAAATACAACCAGTAGTGAAGATCGGTCAACCGACAAAATACAACCAGTAGTGAAGATCGGTCAACCGACACTTAATGCACCTGAAGTGAAGATCCATTCCCATTTTAATATAAGTGTGATGAAAAACTTTTAAGAAGTAGAGGTCTGCTGAAGAAAGTCAGATTGCCATTTTAGTATAAGTCTAAAGACTGCCTAGGAGCAGATGTAGTAGAGGCAGACTGTCAACATGTCCTATAGTCATTTTATAACACATCAAATTTTACAAAAGAAATCATGGGCTAAAATGAGATTCAAACTAGGGACATTTTTCCTTGCATCCTTGCGTCTGAACATCAAACCACTGCATCACATCAGTGCGCTCTTTCATTCTTATACTACTGTTTACGACTTAGGAACATACATTTTTTTTCCTTTTGACTTATACTCTATAAAAAAACTATAACTTTGTATCATAATCAAAAGATAAATATATAAAACAATCTATATATACATATATAAATTGAATATATTTCCTTAGTTAATAATTAACCTATTATATTCTTAACTTATAAAATTAAGCTTTAAGATTATAAGAACAAATTTGTTAATAATTAATATATATATATATATATATATATATATATATATATAATAAAGACTTATCTTTATTTATTGATTTTTTTTATTCCTTAAGATAAACAACTTCAACTTGTTGAAATGAGTCATCATTATTTTTGCAACATCGCAACTCTAATTTCTGAAAACCAAACACAAAGATTTTTATGGTGCAATCTCTTAAATATCTTAGCATTTTGAACCTATTTTAAAATTGTTTTAGATCTGTCTTTAATTTAAAAAAAATATATATACATATTAAGTTACAAATAAATGAAATGTATAGGAAGAATAAAGTCAATGAATTTGATGCTTGACTAGGCATGTGTTAGACATATAAGTTAAACTGCTAAGTCTTATCAAGTATATTAATTGTTTTAAAGATAATAACAATGTGTTGTAGTGCAATGATAAGCACTCTTGTCTGTCATTCAGGTGATTAGGGATCAAATCTCATTGGCTGCAAATAATATTTAATGTGTTGCTATTTCAGGGAAGCTGAGCAAAATACAACCAGTAGTGAAGATCGGTCAACCGACAAAATACAACCAGTAGTGAAGATCGGTCAACCGACACTTAATGCACCTGAAGTGAAGATCCATTCCCATTTTAATATAAGTGTGATGAAAAACTTTTAAGAAGTAGAGGTCTGCTGAAGAAAGTCAGATTGCCATTTTAGTATAAGTCTAAAGACTGCCTAGGAGCAGATGTAGTAGAGGCAGACTGTCAACATGTCCTATAGTCATTTTATAACACATCAAATTTTACAAAAGAAATCATGGGCTAAAATGAGATTCAAACTAGGGACATTTTTCCTTGCATCCTTGCGTCTGAACATCAAACCACTGCATCACATCAGTGCGCTCTTTCATTCTTATACTACTGTTTACGACTTAGGAACATACATTTTTTTTCCTTTTGACTTATACTCTATAAAAAAACTATAACTTTGTATCATAATCAAAAGATAAATATATAAAACAATCTATATATACATATATAAATTGAATATATTTCCTTAGTTAATAATTAACCTATTATATTCTTAACTTATAAAATTAAGCTTTAAGATTATAAGAACAAATTTGTTAATAATTAATATATATATATATATATATAATAAAGACTTATCTTTATTTATTGATTTTTTTTATTCCTTAAGATAAACAACTTCAACTTGTTGAAATGAGTCATCATTATTTTTGCAACATCGCAACTCTAATTTCTGAAAACCAAACACAAAGATTTTTATGGTGCAATCTCTTAAATATCTTAGCATTTTGAACCTATTTTAAAATTGTTTTAGATCTGTCTTTAATTTAAAAAAAATATATATACATATTAAGTTACAAATAAATGAAATGTATAGGAAGAATAAAGTCAATGAATTTGATGCTTGACTAGGCATGTGTTAGACATATAAGTTAAACTGCTAAGTCTTATCAAGTATATTAATTGTTTTAAAGATAATAACAATGTGTTGTAGTGCAATGATAAGCACTCTTGTCTGTCATTCAGGTGATTAGGGATCAAATCTCATTGGCTGCAAATAATATTTAATGTGTTGCTATTTCAGGGAAGCTGAGCAAAATACAACCAATAGTGAAGATCGGTCAACCGACAAAATACAACCAGTAGTGAAGATCGGTCAACCGACACTTAATGCACCTGAAGTGAAGATCCATTTCCATTTTAATATAAGTGTGATGAAAAACTTTTAAGAAGTAGAGGTCTGCTGAAGAAAGTCAGATTGCCATTTTAGTATAAGTCTAAAGACTGCCTAGGAGCAGATGTAGTAGAGGCAGACTGTCAACATGTCCTATGAAACAAATTTGACCGTTACAAGTATCCGTTGAAGATATATGACACAGATAAGAACGGAGTCCAACTAAAATACATAGAGATAGATAGATAACGACACAGAGACAAATAGATACAGACAGAGAGACAAATACATATATATATATATAGAACTTGAATTTCAATCTCCTCTTGCCTGGATCTTATTGATATCATTCAAGCCTTCAAAATCAGAGTGTGTTAGTATTACAATCTAATTGATTCTGTGTGAGTAGTGAGACTATGTAAGTTGACAAAAGTTTTTTGTTCAATAAAGTGCTATTGTTGAGAGATCAATAAAGAGCAATAAATCAGTCTCAGGTCTTAGACGTAAGCGTTGTAAAGTGTTTGAATATTCTGATTGAATATCCTTCTCAAGGTTTGAGAAGAAGGGGTGACGTATAAGAGTTTGCTCCGAACATCCATAAAATATTGTGTCTTGTATTCTTTTCTCTCTGCATCTTCCAAACCGATCCTTCTCCATTTTAGTCTTTCCTATTTCTGTCCAAGTTGTGTGTGTTGCTTCAAGCTGAAACAAACAACTTCCGCACTTGAACTCGGTTCAAGAGTTTGTGACAACTTGTGTAATGTTGAGACTGGTATTAATTAGACACCATTTCATCTGAGATCATGTGGCACAGAAGCACATCCGGCTAGAATACGTGTCAACAGATCAACAAGTGGCCGACATATTCACCAAGGCACTCCAAGAGACTAAGTTTTCCTACTTTAAAAATATTTTGAGTCTTCTAGACCTTAACTAAATTTTCTAAAAACATGGCATGCATAAATTTAGGGAGAACCTCTTTATCTTAAAAATACTTTTATTGCATTTGTCTTTATATAATATCATGCATGAATTTAGGGAGAAACTTTCTCTATAAAATCATTTTTATTGCATGTACCTTGCATAAGTTTATAGGGAAATGAGTTAGTAAATAAACCAGACAAAAATAATCGGACGGTTTTTTCGATTGGAACTGATCAGATCATTCGACTGAAACTTTATAGATCAGACCGAAATTGCTTAAGTAACTTGAGATTTAAACCGGTCAGTCTTCTCTATAAACGGGAGCGGTTTTTCTAAAACAAATAACCGGCTTCTTAAATACAAGATATGCGGACAACACATCTATTTGGTTATTTACATAAAAAATTTGGTATTCTCATATTCAGACCAAAATGGGACATCTGTCTTATTTTGTCATTATCTGTCCTTATACCTTTCCCACTAATACATTATAAAGGTGTATTTCGAAATATTTAGAGGAAACATTTTTTTTTAATAAATATTTTTTAAATGTCCCCAAATATCGAATAACATGAAGACACATGTCTTTTATAGTTAAAATTATAACTGATATTCATTACTATGATATATTAATATATTTGTTACAGGATTCTTATGCTTAATGAAGTAAATAATGATTAGTTTCCTTGGGAATATACTTTTAAAATGGTGTCTTATGTCTTTCAATCATAGCGTATGGGAAACACGCTTCATTAATATGATGGTTTGTCTTCGTTTGCATTAAGTGCGGTTTGAAACATGTTTGTTCAATCCTTTAAAACCATTTTGCATGCCAAAAATTCTGCTTCACGTTTTTCTTGATTTTTTTCCTAAACCCTAAAACTTCGATTGCTTTGTCTTCTCTCTAGAAAAACTCCTTAATCTTCTTCAGTTCTTCTAGATTCTTGCAATGGCTAAAGAAAATTCTTTCTCTAGCAACATGATACAGGTGGACTTTGAATCCATATACAACTCTAGGCTACCGGAGATGGAGGTCCTTTTCCAATCTCTTGAGGCCTACGGCCTCAGAAAGTTCCTAGGGGGTCCCTTTATTAGCTACGATGAGAAAGTAAGAGCCTTCTTTGAATCTGCAAAGTTCATAAGAGATTCCATTTTAGCAAAGGTGAAGGGAACATATATTATACTATCAGAAGCCATGTCCGTTGAGATTCTAGGGCTCCCGACAAAGGGTTTAGACTTTTCTACATAGATTTCTTCAGATATATGAATTGAGATTCAAACCTATTTTTCCGATCTTGATGGTCCCATCAGCTGCAGCGGGAAGAAGAAGCATCTAAAATGTGAGTATTGTATTCTACTTCAAGGGAGGGGGAGCTTTTGACGCAATCACTCAATCCAAGTTTAAATGATGACTGCGATAATAAGAGAAGTAACCGTGAACTAGGGATCTGTTCTATTCAACATTCTCTGCTAGATGGTGCTTCCTTACAACAGAAGAAGTCTGGGCTTTCCAGTCCAAATTGGCTTGATCTTGAAGCATATGAGAGTGCACACCAGTCCGAGTACTCCTCTAAATCCCAATAAGGTCTTGTCTTCCATCTCGATTGCAAGTTATATTACCAAAACGAAGAAAGGAAAAGAGTCTAACTCTGAGGCCTCTAGACAACAGTCAAGCGGTGGTAAATTGGTAGGCGGTAAATCACCGAGCGGATCTAAACGTATTAATACTTCCAGTCGCGCAACATCTGCCAAGACATTCAAACCATCTAGAGTTGAATCGGCTTCGAGCTCCAACAACATTATTAAAGACAAACCTAGAGAATTTAGAGAAATCAATTCATCTCATAAGAGGACTAGGTTTGAAGTAAATATCACCGCTCCTCCGCTTTTTGTTGCCTCTCCTTCGTCGCTAGAAGGTTCTTTAGCAGAATCAGTCCAAGCGCAGGTTGCGGTGCCTATTGATATTCCGTTTAAACCTACGGATGTAGAGGTTCAAAGGGTAGTCACTACTGTTCCAACCGATACGATCTACATTCTTATTGTCGATCGGTCGGATGTTCTTCTAGTAGATCAGAAGGAGGACGCAGCAGCCGACCAACTTGATGCTATTTTTGTTATCCAGCAGGAGGTTCTACCTGTGGTTGAGGTCTCCTCAATAGGTAATAATGTTCATAATATTTTAAGTTGTTCGCAACAGGTGGCCGAGGTAGCCATTGGTCAAGAGTTAATCCTTATCCTTCCACTCAGCAAGAGGTTTTACCCTTTTCGGCTGCTATCGATGTGGAAGAGGAAGCTATCACAAATGCTGGAATTGTGGGGTGTTCTTCAGTAGTTACTATCTCAAAAGGAATTTCATCATTTCCCTAGATGAGACAAGCTAGAGGGATCGTGATTAGGGACCATGTAGAGGATCCGGAACTTGTTGAAGTTGTAGGGACGGGGAAAGGAATTGGTGAGTTAACGCCCGATCCTCCTTATGATATCACTCATGAAGATCAAGCCTCCATTAATCTAATAATCGAAGAAGTTGAAGCTGCTACCAATGTCAAAATAGATCTATTTAATATTTGGCACATCGCGGGACTATGCATAAGCATAAGTGAAGTACTCCCAAATGTTGTAGAAGATGAGAAATGGAATGAACTGCTGAAACTAGAAAATATAATCTTTTCCTTGACCAAAACAAAAGTGTTTCACGAAGCTCTCAAGAGAAGATAACTAGTGGAAGTCTATACGAGAGTTCGTGCCCTTTTTCCATTCTATATCAGTTGTAGAAGGAATATCAATCCGTTTGTTGTTACTACGAAAACAGATTTAATGGTGATAAACCATCTTAGTGGGCTAATGAAGGAGTATTGTTCAACCACTCTTAAATTCATGTATGGCACATAATCCTCCAGTTTAGATGAATCTCGAGTTCCTAATCCTCGAACAAATTTAAACTATTATCATGAGGACGAGCCAATGGATTTCTTTGACGAAATGTCACCCCCTCAAGGTAAGATTCGTTTTATCTTTAGAGCTGAACAGATCTTCGAGAGAGGTGAAGAAATGTCGAAGGAGTATCTAATCGAACAGGTGAACTCTTCTGCAGAGGAACGACGTTTTCAAATATTTCACATGGATTATCATTCGCGGCCATCTATTAAAGAGAAGTTTCCCTTTTCTAAGGAAGAGATAGAGCGTTATTGGGACTCTGTACGGGAAGAGGGGTTATTATCTAATGAAAAAGTATCAACAAGTGTTACTCTTTCTAAGTCCTAAGAAAGTGAGAAAGAAGTTGAGGGAAATCAAATCTGTTCAAAACCATCGTCCGATGTTGACGAAGTTCCCTCCTCTTCTCCTCAAATTGAAAATACTTCCCGACATGGGTTGAATCATCTTCTCCGGAAGAGAAGGCGGCTAAGGAGAAGGAGTCTAAAGCTCAAAAATCCAAGAAGCCAACTCTTGCTAACTCTTTTCCTGGTATGTCTGTCAACTCCAAAGAAATTTTTGGTTGTATCCGTAAACTGAGCAATGAGGTTCTTGGAGATGAGGTCGGTTCTCAAGAAATAATTTATGTACCTCATTCTCAATGTCTAATCCGGAACGCAGAACCAGAATTACCCATTCAGTTCAGTTCTCGTCTTGCACCTCTTAGTTTTGTCCATGTTGGCTCCCACCTCTCTATCCCTTCTCATTCTGAAAAGGAGTCTCCAAGAATAGTGGACATCTGCCAAATCGTCATGGAGCCTCTGGCTCCGTGGCAGGAGACCTTACAATCCTTTAACTCAAGGTTGCAACACATAGAGAGATTGTATGCATCATCTTCGGCTGTGCATGTTGAGCTAGCTATGGCTCATAGGATAATAGACGGAAATGTTGTGGGTAACACGCAAGAGTTATTGTGATGAGACAACAACTATCCAGGATGGAATCTCTTTTTGGCACGAATCTCACTCTTCATGGAGAGACTAAATCTTCAGTTGACCTTTTTTCTTCTCAAATGATGGAAATCGCTAAATCTCTAAAAGCTGTTGAATTGGAGAAAATGGAAGAAGCTGATGCAGCTGCGCGTAGATTTCAAGATGAGGAGAATGTAGCTATTCAGGCTGCTGAACAATCTGCTGAAGTTGATGATCCTGACGATATTACTTTGCAAGAAATGACAAACCGGGGGAATTCTTACCCTCGTAGCTCTCGTTCCAGACGCAAGTTGACTCGAAGCGGTCATAGCATCCCTCCACCTGATCATGATCCACAAAGAGGAAGACAGAATCAACGAGGAAGAGGACGTGGATGTGACTCTGGTGATCATGGCCCTAGAAGTTTCATTGCTAAAGTCATGGGGGATATTGACGAAATAACTAAAAAGGGATCCTAAAATTCTGTAATTTCTGCCCTTTTATTTATGAACTCTTTGAACTGATATTGTTGAATTTATGTTCTTGACTAATTTTATTTTTTGACTTCATTATCAAACAGGGAAAATTGACTAATACATGTTTAAGATATAATCAATTACTTGTTTTGATCATTTTTATGATAAACAATCAAAAAGGGAGAAATTGCTAGATATATGGCATTGACTTGATAATTTATTCTAAACAATCAAAGAGGGAGAAATTGTTATATTAAAGTCGCTAATTATCTTAGGATAATTAATCAACGTTATAAAATTATCGGGTTTTGATAATTTAGTTTAAATAATCAAAAAGAGAGAAATTGTTAGATTAAATTAATCTAGGACATTTAATATAATGATTCTATTGGGTTTTGATAATTTAGCTTAAATAAAAAAAAAAGAAATTGTTAGGTTAAAGTCTTTTATTAATTATAAGTGTATCAATAAGACTGATTTGTGTTAAATTGATTCTATGTAGGTTCAAAGTGAAGAAAACCGAAATGGGAATCAAGTCCAATATTAAATTAAATTCAGTATTTGATCAACTTCGATTTCTGGATAAGCGCTTCCGATATTTTGATTCACTTCGGATTCTGGAGAAACGCTTCCGGTATTATGTTCACTTCGGTTTTTGGAGAAGCGCTTCCGGTATTATGTTCACTTCGTTTTTGGAGAAGATCTTCTGGTATTATGTTCACTTCGGTTTTTAAAGAAGCGCTTTCGGTATTTTGATTCACTTCGGTTTTTGGAGAAGCGTTTCCGGTATTATGTTCACTTCGTTTTTGGAGAAGCGCTTCTGGTATTATGTTCACTTCGGTTTTTAAAGAAGCGCTTTCAGTATTTTGATTCACTTCGGTTTTTGGAGAAGTGTTTCCGGTATTATGTTCACTTCGGTTTTTGGAGAAGTGCTTCCGGTATTTTGTTCGACTTCGGTTTTTAGAGAAGCGCTTCCAGTATTTTGATCGGCTTGGATTTTGAGAAGCGCGTCCGGTATTATGTTCAATTCTGTTTTTGGAGAAACGCTTCCAGTATTTTTATGTTCACTTCTGTTTTTAGATAAGCGCTTCCGGTATTATGTTCACTTTGGTTTTTAGAGAGGCGCTTCTGATATTTTGATTCACTTCGGTTTTTGGAGAAACGCATCTGGTATTATGTTCACTTTGGTTTTTGGTGAAGCGCTTCCGGTATTTTGATTGACTTTGGTTTTTGGAGAAGCGCTTCCGGTATTATGTTCACTTCGGTTTTTGGAGAGGCGCTTCCAGTATTTTGATGAACTTCGATTTTTAGAGAAGTTCTTGTGAAGAGTTTGTGAATACTTGTGAAGAATAGAAATAGATATTATCTTCTAACATAGATAATATCAAAGTGTATGTCGACGCGGTTAACAATACTTGGTCAACCCCCTGCTATTGTTGACTCCTTTCTAACATAAGTATTATGCATATTGTGTAAAAATATCAGTCAATTTGAATTAATATCCAATGCAATATTGACAATCTACAAAGATGTGATAGACGATTATAAAATTTGTCATTCATGTCCTCTAGAAAAACATATTAAGCTTGTCTTTTTTTCAAATTCATTTACTCTTATGTCATTTGAGATTATTCACACTAATTTATGTACATATCTTGTTTTGAGTTTTTCTGATCATCGATATACATTATTATTAGATAATTATTTTATGTTTTTGAACATTTCCTTTGTCCAATATATGTGATGCATATTCTACGTTCTTAAATTTTATAACGTTTATTCGCACTCAGTTTGAAAGGAACATAAAAAAAACATTCATTGTGATAAAGATAAATAATTTAATAACAAGCCTTTTTAGGAATTTTGTAAACATCATTGTCTTTCTTTTTGTTTTTCATGCCCTCACACATCACCTCAAAATGGAAAATAAAAATAAAAAATTTGTACGCTTCTTAACCTCCATCATTTTGGCATCCATGCATTACATTACAAATGACAACTTACCTCTCGTAATATTCTTCCCCAAAAATTATTAAATTATTAATCCCTCTTCATATTTTTTATTTAAAAGATACATCATATTCTCATCTCTGTTTTGAAGTTGCCCTAGATTGCCAAATATGTAGGGAACAAACACCCAATATTTTTTCACTAAATTAGATGATTTGTATTTATATATATAACTAGATGAAGATATAATGATTAAAAAAAAAAATCATTTCTACCTTAAAATGATTTCACAATATATATGCATAAATATGGTGAATATATTATAAATAAAGAAAAAGATAAAGGTAATAACGCGATTTCGGTTACGCGTAACAAGCGAGGGAGTAACGACTGTTGGAGGAACACAGCTGTTTGCAGCTTCAGCTTTCATGGAATGAACCTGGAATCTTCTTTATCTTTCTTTCCCTTTCTCAATGATCAACACAACTATAAATACTACTACTTCTCTCATCATATCAATCAATATATTATAACATCCATCAATATCAATTCAATTCAATGGCTTCTTCTTCATCATCACTAATCATGCTCTTCTTCGTACTGAGCTTCGCTTTCGTAATTTTGAGTATAGATGTATGCAGCGCAAACTTCAACTAGAAGGTAGACATAACCTGGGGCGACGGCAGAGCAAAAATACTCAACAATGGAGACCTTCCGAGTCTCTCCCTTGATCAGCCCTCCGGCTCCGGTTTTCAGTCCAAGAATCAATACCTCTTCGGTAAAATCGATATGCAGATCAAACTCGTCTCCGGGAACTCCGCAGGCACCGTCACCGCCTACTACGTAAGTTAACTGTTAGGATCGGGGACGCCCTTGGAGGACCGGGGTGTTTCCGGTTTCAGGAAGGGTGGCCGCTTACAACACACAACACACTTTGGTGATAGTCCGGTTAGAGACTAAAACCGTTCTCAGCACTGCACAAACTGTCACAGACTCTTGAACCGGGTTTAAGGGCGGAAATGTCTATTTCAGGTTGAAGCAACGTTTGCGGTTTTAGATGATGTTTTAGGAGGAGTTGGCTTTATGGATATGAGTGACCGGTTTAAGGTGTATGATTAGTTTGAGGTTAGGTAAAGTAAATAATGAAAGCAACGAAAGAACACGAGACAAGGATTTTTATGGATGTTCGGAGCAAACTCTCCTACGTCACCCCTTCTTCTTAGATTATGAGAAGGATCTCCACTAACTTTTATAGTTATCACAATACCTCCGGTCGAGCCCAACTTCGTTACTCGCCGGTTACACCAAAACTCACTCTTTGATGTAATACAACAACTCAACACAACACAATATAGAAAGCTTCCGATTTTAGACACACCGGTTTTGGAATATAGAAGTTTATCTCTCTAACTTAATGCTATTCGTAATCTGTAACTTGCTTTTGTGACTTGCGACTTGCGACTTTTTTGAATGAAGACGTTTCGTCTTCCTTTTATAGCTGAGAAGAGCCAACGGTCTCTTTTATTCTCTCTCCTCTGGATTGGTTGATCGTTATCACGCCTGGTGCAGAGAGGTTGCTTGCACGCTTCACCTTCCTTAACACCTGGCGGTCATGCAGGCAGCTCTGAGCAGAAGATGACATAACCGGTTTTCAGATTTGGACACGTGTTGGACATGCACCTCAGGTTGTCAACTTCGGATCAATAAAGCATCATTGCTTTCCTCGCATGCTTCCGATCGGATCCGATCTTCTTTTATTCTTTCAAGACACATTTCTTTCATCATGGTACGTCACTCTTGAAGTTTGAATCTTCCGGTTTTTGTGTCTTGTGCTGTATGATCCGGCTGGTGTGTAAGATTTTGTCTTTGCTGACCGGTCGCTTGAGAAGGTAAAAACCGGTTCCTCTGATCTTTAACTTGATCACTTGGAACTGATTTCTTTGAAGTATAACAGCAACCGGTTTATGATACCCCAACCGGTTCATATGGTTTTGATCTGTACCTGCACATGAGAGTTAACAACTGTTTAGTTCGTTTGGCCGGTTCCAAAAATTAACTTTCTTAATTTTTCTATCAATTTCTCCCTTTTTGATTATTTAGAATAAATATTCAAAACTTTTAATGAGTGGCCGGTTTTTAAAATTAACTTACTTAATTTTTCTATCAATTTCTCCCTTTTTGATTAGAATAAATATTCAAAACTTGTAATGAGTGGCCGGTTTTGAAAATTAACTTACTTAATTTTTCTATCAATTTCTCCCTTTTTGATTATTTAGAATAAATATTCAAAACTTGTAATGAGTGGTCGGTTTTGAAAAGCTTGTTTAGCGTTTTAATTATTTTCTGTTGGAAGAAGATGTTTCAAAAGCATGTGTTTGATTTTCCAAAAATGTATGTGGAAACTATCAGAAAAATAAAATAACCAAGTTCTGAGTCATAATTAAACATAAATTGTTTTGAAGGAAATAAAGAGAGATTAAGGCTTGGATGGCCCCCTCTTGTGAAGCTCTTTTTCCAGTTCTTTCTCAAGCTGTCTTCTTTCTTCTTCTTCTCTTGCCTTCCACTCCCTCTCACGTCTTTCAGCATCAATTAGCATTCCGGCCCATACGCTTGAATGACCGGGAGTCTTTTTGCTGAACCCAAAACTGGCACATACTGGCTTTGGTGGAGGAAGCGGTGGAGCAGTAATAGGTTTGAAGCATGGAGTTGCGTTTGAGCCTGCAGTTGCCCTTCTCTTCCGCTGGTGAAGTTCCTCAGAGTCTTCTTCTTCTTCATCAAGCGGTTGCACATTTAGCACGACTGGTACAACTGCTCTTTGTTCTGCCCGCTTGAGTACTTTCGCAACCGCGCTCCGTTTCTTCTTATTCCTTGTGTCCATTGAATGGGATGGTTGAACCGGTGGGAGTTTCTGGATGTTGGCATGTTCCTCCTCGTTGCACTTTTGGGCAAGCTCATAGTCTTTGTCTTCAATCTCCTTCTGCACCCGTTCCCTTTCCATTTCTTCCTCTTGCAGCCTCTTAGCAGTTTCAGCATCCGACTCGATTTGTGTTTGAGTTGTGCTGACTTGGACTTTGGACATCTCCCCAATTTGAATGGCCATTGCCTGCAGCATGTCTAATAATGGAGCGGTTGCGGTTTGGATGGACTCGGCGATCAAGGTTTTGACTGAGGTCTGCATAGCCGTATCTATCATGGACTTTATAGAGTTTGACAGGTTAGTTTCAGCCGTTACAATCCTCTCATCGGTTGCGGTTTTATAACTTCCAAGGCATGAGTCAACTGTCTCAACCACCGCTTGCTTTATTTGATCGATTTCCGGAGCCTTAGCAGTTTGAGAAGAGTCTTGTCCCAGGTTTTCCGTCGTTCCGGATGTCTCACCGACCGCATAGAATGGCTTACTTTGATATAAGTCGGCATTATTGAGTTGGCTTCGGCAACCTTTCCTCCACTGCATATCAAAAAGATCGAGATTTTGTACGAGCTTTTCTCGCACCGCAATGAACCGTTCGGCCATTCTCATTTCAATCGGGTTTAGCGTCGCTCCTTTAGTTTCTTGAAAAGCATTCTCCACTACTTGTAACCGAGCATTTTCAAGAAGTACTGCGGTTTTACTGAAAGCTGGTTGGGTAAGATCGGTGTGAGCTAACTGGAGGGCCCTCTCTTCCAGCCTGATGAGCCTGTCCCAATGCCTGTTGCCACTCAGTCCTGGAGCCATGTCGGATAACTTTGTTTCACACCTGAGCTTCACCCACATGAGGTATGGAGCTAATGCATCATTTGCACCTTTGTTCATGTCCCTGAGAAGTTCCTCGAATACTTCATCTTCTTGTTCTGCGGTAAAGATAACCTCGTCCCCGGTTATGACTTCTAGTTGAGGACCGGTTTGCAGCGTACCTTTTCCTGTTACCGTTGAATCTTCGATAAGAACCCCTTTTCCTTTGTTGACCTGAACAGAACCTTCAGGTATTGTGGCTGAGTTAGATGGCCCATCTTGAGCCGATTGGTTTTCTGGAGCTGTCTTGCCTCCTGCGGAACCGGATGGTTCCTGTTCTTCAAGATTACCCTCCTGAGCGGAGGTGTAATGTCTGCTGTTTTGGCCGTTTCTTCGACCGGTTGTTCTTCACTCTGATCAGGTATCTCAACCTGATCAACTGTCTTGCGACGACTTGACACATCGTCCTCTTCGGTTTCCTTTGCAATGTCTTGGACTACATCCTCAATTGCTTCAGAGGTATTTAAGCCCACGTTTGCTATTACCTCTTCAATTCGTTTGCTTGGTGACTTGGAGGTTTCAGAGTGAACGCTCACCTCTGCTTCCTCCTTGGAAACTGACTTGTTTTCTTGGCTCCCCGAGGATTCGGTTTGCCTTGGAGAATTAGATGGAACAGGGGTAGGAACAACAGTGTTGATGGGAATGGGTTGGAAGACGTCTGCGGTTCTTTCTGATGGATTATCCGAGGAAAGAGTTTTCTCGGAGTCCGCCGGTTTGTTGGAACTCTTCCTTTCAGCCGCCTTCTTCCTCCTCTTCAGTTCTTGTGGGGCTTCAGTTTCAACTGCTTTTCTTGCCGGTTTCTTCTGTTTGGTTACTTCTTCATGAGTATGGTGATAGTGTTGGATGGTCCAACTGGAACATCGGTTCCAAGGTTGCGACGTTTGGACAACGGGAACATGGTGATTTGAGGAGCGAAATTGGTCCTTCCCCTTGCAGCGGTCATGAGCCGCTTTAATTTGTTGAAGAGGTAGGTTGCCCAGTTGATCGACGAGTTTCGAATGATGGCTATCATGATGTCGAATGCCTCCCGGTTATAGTTTTGGTTAGGCATTTGGCCCATGATAGACCTTTGAACCAAGTCATGCAGGACTTGGTAGTGAGGAGCGAGGGTTTCTTTCTTCTCAAAGTCCTTGATCGGAGCGTTGGAAGAGGAGAAAATCTGGAAGAAGTCTTCCTTAGCCGGTAGGAACGGCGTTGGGAAATCCGAAAAACCTTCGGTCGGAAGGTGAAAGAAGTTGGCGAATTCCTCTTCGGTAAACTGAAGGAATTGACCGTCGACGATGGTGCGAATGCTGCCATCATCTAGAACATGACCGTTGTTGAAAAATTCGCACACCTCCTCCACGAGGATAGTGTCTGAACCTTTAAGAAAGCCTTGGAGCCCCGAATCTATGATATGTTGAAAGATACATTCATAGTATGCACTATCTTTGATGTCTTCAAAATCGACGATAAGGGTATTTCTGAGTTCGGCCGACATTATGATGAGTAGTGAGGGAGGTTTAGAAGGATTTTCTGAAGTTTTAGAGAGAAGGAGTACTGGAAGCGTGTTTTGAAAATGGAGGAATGAACCTCCTTTTATAGCTTGGAACGGTTGAGAGCATTTAATGAGGATATTTTGAAAAATCTAGCCGTTTATGTCTAGTCATTAATGACTTTGTGATTTTCCAAGAGAATAAA
Organism: Impatiens glandulifera; assembly: GCF_907164915.1. Taxonomy (NCBI): domain Eukaryota; kingdom Viridiplantae; phylum Streptophyta; class Magnoliopsida; order Ericales; family Balsaminaceae; genus Impatiens; species Impatiens glandulifera. The sequence continues at coordinate 19,004,217 of NC_061865.1, read as the reverse complement.
GGCATGTCTTGTCGAAACAAGTCAGGCATGCTTTTTGATAATGAGAGTTTCTGTTTCCAAGAGATTTGATTTTATTTTGATACGGCACATTGAATATTTGATCATTTATGATTTTTAAGTTTTGACTTAAAAGAGGAAGGAAATCTGATTCATTGATTGATGTACAAAACCGGTAGTACAGCAAAATTACCGGTTTTGGAAAGGAAATAAAGTAGAGCAAAGGAAAAGGACAGGCTAGACGTTAGATGACTCAGCTGCTTGATTTCTTCTAGCCTTGACTGCTTCCCACCGGTCGATCATCTCTTGTACTCTTTCCTTGGTGAGCACATGCCTTGGATGGAGAGTTACGAATGGTCCGGAGTGGATGTCCAGACTTGCACAGAAACCGCTTAGTTGAGGAGCGTAGCCGGTTTTGTTGGAGAGGAGCATCTTCTTCAGGTTACTGAAGATGATCCAGGACCAGTTAACCGGTGTCCCAACCGTTACAGCGATCATCATCTCGAAGAGCCTTTGGGTGTAGTAGTAACTTTTCTCTCTGCCCAAGACGGACTTTCCCAGAATCTCACAGAGAAGCTGGTACTTATGAGAAAGTTGGCTTTTAGCACCCCAGGGTTTAACCGGGATGTCAGATCCTGAGAACCGGCGACACATCTTTTCCATGGTCACCGGGGAGTATGTTAAGTCGGTTACCCCTTCATTGGGCAAACCGCAGTATACAGCGAAATCCGTCTCGCTAAATAAGAACTTTTGACCGTAGACTTGTGCAACGATTATGTCTCGATGCACTTCTTTTCCGGTCTGGAAGAATTCTTCGACTACTAGGTAGTCAAGAATGAATCTGTTTTCGAGGAAGCTTCTTAGCCCGCTTCTTTCTATGGCTAAGAACATTTCTTTGACTTCGTGATCTTCATATTGGTAGATTGAATTAAAATTTGCCAATAGAATTTTCTTTGCTAGGGAGTTGGTGTTCATGTTCTTGAGAGAGAGGGTTTATCTCAAGAATGATACTTGTGAATAGTAATCTTGTGAAGTTTTGTGAAGGTTTAAGGGTGGTTTATATAGCCAGGGGTTCGGCTAGATTAATGAGTTTTAAGCATGCTTGATGATGTCATCAGTCATTTAATAGACTTTAACTTGTTGAAGTAACTAATGTTTATTTCCAAGATAAAATCTAATTATTACCAAGATAATAATGATGACAAATATCGATTGACAAGATGTGAGTCTCCCTCTCTTGATGATGGACACATGTCGTCATTTCGATTGTGGTAGACTTGTTTTTATTGATTACAGGCTTCATTTTTCAAAATTTGCATGAAAACTCAGTCAGTCATCCCAGGTTAGCCGGAGAAGTTCATTCCATCAGACCAGAATGCATTTGTACTAAGCGGTTTTCCATGACCGGTTTTAGTAGGATATTTTATTCCGATTGTGAAGAAACGTTGATTTATGTCAACATTTGTTCATTTTTGAATTTATCTTATCCACTTAAACCTGGTTATTTCAATCGTATAGTAAGTATACATGTGATTTGCAATTATGAAGTAATCGGGCATAACCGGAGACTTCCTCCAGGTTAGAATATTTTATTTATCAATGGCCTAATTGAATATGGTTTGAGAAGCGAGAGCTTCTCCCTGAGCACATATCCCGGTTTTCACATGCATGCATAATCATGATATCAATTGATTAAGATTAGTAAGTCCCAAAATATTTCGAAAGTGAGAAAACTTAGTTTCCTGTAGCGGTTTTGTAAATATATCCGCTACTTGTTGCTCGGTCGAGACATATTCCAGCCGGATGTGTTTCTCATGAACATGCTCCCGGATGAAATGGTGTCGGATATCGATATGCTTTGTTCTTGAGTGCAACACCGGATTGTATGTAATCGCTATGGTGCTGGTGTTGTCACAGAAGATTGGAGATTCTTTGGCCTCTATCCCGAAATCCCTTAGTTACTGTTGGATCCAGAGAAGTTGTGCACAGCAGCTTCCAGCCGCTATGTACTCTGCCTCTGCAGTTGATGTTGCAACAGATGTTTGTTTCTTGCTGTTCCAAGTGACTAACCGGTCGCCTAGAAACTGACAGGTTCCACTTGTGCTCTTTCTATCGATTTTGCATCCTGCGTAATCGGCATCTGAGTAGCTTATGAGGTTGAAACTTGAGTCTTTTGGATACCAAATTCCCACTTCTTGAGTTCCCTTTAGATATTTTAGAATTCTTTTGGCCGCCGTATAATGAGATTGCTTTGGATTTGCTTGGAACATTCCGCACACTCCGACCGCAAACAAAATGTCAGGTCGACTGGCTGTTAGATATAGCAGTGATCCGATCATTCCTCGATATGCTGTGATGTCAACGGCTTGACCATCATCATCTTTGTCCAGCCTTACGGAAGGACTCATTGGCATAGCCGCTTCGGCGCATGTATCCATCCCAAACTTCTTCAGCAGTTCGGTTGTGTACTTCGGTTGGCTTATGAAGGTTCCGGCTTCAATTTGCTTAACCTGAAGTCCTAAAAAGAAACTCAATTCTCCCATCATACTCATTTGAAATCTATCAGTCATCATTTTCGAAAACTTGTCACATAATTTTGGATCCGTTGATCCGAATATGATATCATCAACATAAATTTGAACAAGTAAGATTTGTTCCTTTCTTTCAAATTTGAAAAGTGTTTTGTCTACCGAACCTATTGTGAATTTGTGATCAAATAAAAATTGTGTCAAAGTATCATACCAAGCTCTTGGAGCTTGTTTCAAACCGTAAAGGGCTTTATTTAGCCGGTAAACATGATTTTCGTGTTCTGGATTTTTGAAACCTGGAGGTTGATTAACGTACACCTCTTCATTTACCTTACCATTTAGAAAAGCACTCTTAACATCCATTTGAAAAACTTTGAAGTTTTTAAAAGCTGCATATGCCAAAAATATTCTAATGGCCTCAAGTCTAGCTACATGGGCAAATAATTCTTCAAAATCAACGCCTTCTTCCTGTTTATAGCCTTGAGCCACTAACCGGGCTTTGTTCCTCGTAACTAAACCGTCTTCATTGAGTTTATTTCTGAATACACATCGCGTACCTATAACCGGTTTATTTTTCGGTTTGGGAACTAGGTACCAGACTTTATTTCTCTCAAACTCGTTTAATTCATCATGCATTGCTAAGATCCAATCTGGATCTGACAATGCTTCATCCACCTTTTTCGGCTCAATTTGTGATATGAAAGCAGAGTTTTCATAGTGATCCAAATTTTGTTGCCTAGTTCGGACGGGTGAGGATATGTTACCTATTACTAGTTCAAGAGGATGATTTTTGTTCCTTCTGAGGTTAATCCGAGACGTGTCTATCAAGCTTTCGGTTGGCTGATCAAGGTTAGACTGATCGGTAGGTTGACCAGAGTCAGACCGACCGATTTCTTAAGTAGAAACTGAAGCGTCAACTTTCTGCCGTAAAGCAGCTTGATCAGGCTGAGGTTCAGCATCAACCGCTTGGTCCTTGACAAATCGTCTAAAAACCGGAACCTCGTCTTCATCATCAGAATAGATATTAAAATTTTCCACTCTGTTGCGAAGGTCGAAGGGTAATGCAGTGTTTCGTTCAACCGATTCATCGAAAACAACGTGTGCGGTTTCTTCAACTGTTAAAGTCCTAGTATTGTATATTCTGTAGGCTTTACTTACAGCTGAATATCCCAACATTATTCCCTCATCAAATTTTGCATCAAAAGCGGTCAAGTAATTCTTGCCGTTATTGTGAACAAAACATTTGCTACCAAAAATTTGAAAATACCGTACACTTGGAATTTGATCAAAGTAAATTTCAAAAGGAGTTTTAGAAAACCGTTTAGTTACTAAAGATCGATTTTGTGTATAGCAAGCGGTATTGATAGCTTCAGCCCAAAACTTTTGAGCAATACCCGAATCAGCTATCATTGACCTTGCGGCTTCCTTGAGAGTTCGGTTTCTTCTCTCAGCCAGGCCATTTTGTTGAGGAGTTCTGGCACTAGACAACTCGTGTCTAATACCGGAATCATCAAGAAAAGTAGTTAAGTTGTTGTTTATAAACTCAGTTCCTCTATCACTTCTGATTTTGTTCACTCGAATGGATTTTTCATTTTGTATTCTCAAAATCAATTTAATCAGGTTTGGAGTTGCTTGATTTTTAGAAGCTAGAAATGTAACCCAAGTAAATTTGGAATAATCATCAATAACTACCATAGTATAATGCATGCCTCCTAAACTAGTTACTTTGACCGGACCAAACAGATCCATATGCAAGAGTTCTAAGCATCGTTCAGATTGATAATTTCCTTTACTTTTGAAAGATGATTTTACTTTTTTGCCCATTTGACATGCAGCACATACTTTATCTTTTGAGAATTTAACGTTTGGAAAACCGTGAACTAGTTCCTTGGAACAAATGAAGTTAATCGTTTTGAAATTCAAGTGATTTAACCGTTTATGCCAAAGCCAGTTTGGATCATTTCCGGCTATCATACACACAGGTTTTTCAAAATCAGTTTTCCAATCAACTTTGTAAATGTTTCCCATCCGGTTACCGGTTAACAGAATGTCATTATTTTGGTTTTTAACTAAACATGAGTTTTTATGAAATTCAACTTTGTAACCCACATCACACATTTGACTTATGCTTAACAGGTTAAAACGTAATTTTTCTACCAATAATACATTACTTATGGATAGATCACCATGGACAATCTTACCCTTGCCCACGGTTTTACCTTTCGAGTTGTCCCCGAATGTGATGATTGCTCCGGTTTCGTACTTGATGTCGGTTAGTAGCTCCTTGTTTCCGGTCATATGCCTTGAACATCCACTGTCCAGATACCATTCTGAATTCTTTAGCCGGTTGCTCCTCCTAACCTGCAACAAACAATTATTTACACCTTTTTGGTACCCACATTCAGTTGGGTCCATGGTTGATTAGTCCCTTTGTGATCCAGACTTGAATAAGTCGGATCACTTTCCCGGTATCTGTTTTTATAATATTTGGCTTAACTTCTTGGCTGTTGCTCAAGAATGCCTTATGTTGTGATGAGTTTCTTTGATGTCGAGTTTTATTCGGTTTATTCTGTTTCCGGTTGTCTTTCCTTCTCTCAGGATGAAGCCATTTTTCGGATTCGGTAGGACTTACATATTTAAGCGTTTCTTCCGGTTTTAATTCATTTTCGGTTTGTGAACTCTTGACAAATTTTATAAACGGAAGATTATTCTTCGTGAGTTTTATCCTGTTAGGCTGTTTTGATTCGTTTTGTTTATTTGGTTCGTAACCGATACCACACCTACACTTCGGGTGTCTTTTATAGTTACACATTTGTTTTACCGTTTGTCGTGATCTCTCCCACGCAGCAGTGACGTACATTGCTCGTTCATCGGTTTCGGTTACCGGTTGAACTGTCTTCTCATTATCGGAGAATAGTTCATCCGGTTCATACATTTTGGTTTCACAGATTTTATCATATACATCATTTGATTGTTCGATTTTAGATTCTATTGGAGTTGGTATGTATGCAGATATGTTTCTGAACTCAGCAACCATTTGGTTGAGTGCAGAAACCAGATCTTCTTTGGTAAACTCGTCAGAAGAGAAATCAAATACCTCTTCGTCATTTGCCATGAAGCATGTTACTTTTTCTTCACCGTCTTCATTATCGGAGTATGCTCACTCGCTTCCACCGTCGGATGCAATGAGCGCTTTCTGAATCTCTTTTCCTTCGTCAGCATGTTGATCATCGTTTCTCCGGTAGTCGTTTCGTTGGTTGTTATTTCCCCGGTAATTGTTCCCTTGGTAGTTGTTTCCCTGGTACCGGTTGCTTTGGTAGTTGTTCCCCTGATAGTTGTTTCCTTGATAGTTTCCTTCCGGTTTTATATCGTCTCTTCTTGGTTTTCTACACTCTGACCTGAAATGTCCAAAACCGTCACAGTTATAACATCTTTTGTTTGATTTATCTACATAGTTATAATTAAAATCATTGTTAGATGGTGACTGGCTCTTCTTCATGAATTTCCCGAATTTCTGATCTAGCATCGCCATCACATCTTCAGTGATTTGATCGGTGTTTTTGACTGGAGCCGGAACGGTTGATACTTGAGCCGCCGGTTCCACTGATGTAACCAAAGCTCTGGTTGCGGTTGATGTGGATGCTTCGTCTTCGATCCGAGACTTGATCTCGAACTCGTAGGCTTTTAGATCCTCGAACACATCATGCAACTTCATCTGCCCAAGGGTGCTCGATTCCCTCATCACCATGGTCTTGATATCCCACGTGCTTGGCAGAGATCTTAGGGCTTTGATGATTACTTCTCGGTTGTCATACTTCTTTCCGAGTGTTTGAAGCTCGTTGACTACACTGGTGAACCGGTTGCTGAATTCCTTCATGTTTTCCCCTGGTTTCATCCTTATGTTTTCATATTTATGTGTAACCACCAAGATTTTGTTCTCCTTAGTTCTTTCGTTTCCCTCATGGATCTGAATGATCGTTTCCCAGGCTTCCTTTGCATTTTCACACTCTGATATTTTGTTCAAAGTGTTATCATCTATAGCCTTGTAGATGTGTCTCATGTAATGGTTGTCCAGGTTACTCCGTCTTCGATCTTCATTCGTCCATAGGTCTGCCTCCTTGTTGATCTTGATCGGTCCCTCTTTCAGGACTCGACTCATCTCATCATCTAATGTAATCAGATGTAGATACATATGTTTCTTCCAACTGCTAAACGCTTCGTTGTTTAGCATTGGCGGCTTGTCGCTGTGGGTCATGCTTCCTTGGTTGCTTGAGTGCTAAGAACCTCGCTCTAATACCATTTGTTAGGATCGGGGATGCCCTTGGAGGACCGGGGTGTTTCCGGTTTCAGGAAGGGTGGCCGCTTACAACACACAACACACTTTGGTGATAGTCCGGTTAGAGACTAAAACCGTTCTCAGCACTGCACAAACTGTCACAGACTCTTGAACCGGGTTCAAGGGCGGAAATGTCTGTTTCAGGTTGAAGCAACGTTTGCGACTTTAGATGATGTTTTAGGAGGAGTTTGTTTTATGGATTTGAGTGACCGGTTTAAAGTGTATGATTAGTTTGAGGTTATGTAAAGTAAATAATGAAAGCAACGAAAGAACACGAGACAAGGATTTTTATGGATGTTCAGAGCAAACTCTCCTACGTCACCCCTTCTTCTCAGATTATGAGAAGGATCTCCACTAACTTTTATAGTTATCACAATACCTCCGGTCGAGCCCAACTTCGCTACTCGCCGGTTACACCAAACATTACTCTTTGATGTAATACAACAACTCAACACAACACAATATAGAAAGCTTCCGGTTTTAGACACACCGGTTTTGGAATATAGAAGTTTATCTCTCTAACTTAATGCTATTCGTAATCTGTAACTTGCTTTTGTGACTTGCGACTTGCGACTTTTTTGAATGAAGACGTTTCGTCTTCCTTTTATAGCTGAGAAGAGCCAACGGTCTCTTTTCTTCTCTCTCCTTTGGATTGGTTGATCGTTATCACGCCTGGTGCAGAGAGGTTGCTTGCACGCTTCACCTTCCTCAACATCTGGCGGTCATGCAGGCAGCTCTGAGCAGAAGATGACATAGCCGGTTTTCAGATTTGGACATCTCCAGGAACCTATTCGTCGAAAAGACTAGCAGCCTCACATGAATCAGCAACTTGGACACGTGTTGGACATGCACCTCAGGTTGTCAACTTCGGATCAATAAAGCATCATTGCTTTCCTCGCATGCTTCCGATCGGATCCGATCTTCTTTTATTCTTTCAAGACACGTTTCTTTCGTCATGGTACGTCACTCTTGAAGTTTGAATCTTCCGGTTTTTGTGTCTTGTGCTGTATGATCCGGCTGGTGTGTAAGATTTTGTCTTTGCTGACCGGTCGCTTGAGAAGGTAAAAACCGGTTCCTCTGATCTTTAACTTGATCACTTGGAACTGATTTCTTTGAAGTATAACAGCAACCGGTTTATGATGTCCCAACCGGTTCATATGGTTTTGATCTGTACCTGCACATGAGAGTTAACAGTTGTTTAGTTCGTCTGGCCGGTTCCAAAAATTAACTTTCTTAATTTTTCTATCAATTTCTCCCTTTTTGATTATTTAGAATAAATATTCAAAACTTGTAATGAGTGGTCGGTTTTGAAAATTAACTTACTTAATTTTTCTATCAATTTCTCCCTTTTTGATTAGAATAAATATTCAAAACTTGTAATGAGTGTCCGGTTTTAAAAATTAACTTACTTAATTTTTCTATCATTAACAAACATACAAACAATTTTCCCGTTTTTGAGAATTTTTAATGAAATGACGCTAAGTTGTTTTTCCCAAAAACAAACAAACAAATCATCTACTACTAGTTAATTCATGATCTTACAATGAATTGTAAATATTGGGTGCAGTTGAAATCGCCTGGATCGACTTGGGACGAAATAGATTTCGAATTCTTGGGGAATCTGAGCGGCGACCCTTACATTCTTCACACCAATGTGTTCAGTCAAGGAAAAGGAAACAGAAAGCAACAATTCTACCTCTGGTTCGATCCAACAGCAGATTTCCACACCTATTCAATCTTATGGAACCCACAACGAATTATGTATGTGTAAATGTAATACAATCTTTAACACATACATACATACTCATAATAATAATAATCTTATTATTAATAACAACAGATTCTCAGTCGACGGAATACCCATTAGGGAATTCAAGAACGCAGAGTCCATCGGCGTTCCCTACTTAAAGAACCAGCCTATGAGGATCTATTCAAGCCTATGGAACGCCGATGATTGGGCAACCAGAGGTGGACTTGTCAAGACGGATTGGACCAACGCTCCATTCACCGCCTTTTACCGCAATTTCAACGACGCCACCGCCTGCGTCTGGTCCGCTGCCGCCGGAAAGTCGTCTTGCACCGACTCGTCCTCTGTCTCAAGTGGCAATGCCTGGCTCAATCAGCAGATGGACACGACCGGCCAAGAGAAGATGAGATGGGTGCAGAATAACTACGTGGTTTATAATTACTGCAATGACACCAACAGGTTCCCTTTAGGGTTGCCCGCTGAATGTTCCTTATTAAGGGCATAATCGTAATCTTTATACTCCACATTTTTCTATTTCATTTTATTCTTTTATTTAATTATATTCTTTTTTTCTTTTTTTCTGGTAGTAATTGAAATAGCTATTTTATTCTTTTAGAAATTTATGATTCAATCTTCTTTTTTATTTATAATTGAGGAATAAGTTATAGGTTATATTTTTTTCTCATTATTGTTATTAGTAGTAGCATCATTACACTCATTTAAATATGTCAAAAGAATAATTATTTTAAAGAGAAATATAATACGAATTTAATGTCTTAATAATTATCCTAATCAATTTAAAATTTTGTAACACTAAATTTGGATGATAATTTGTTAACATGCTTATTAGATGTAAAAATGGTTGTCTGCCATTTGGGTTGTATCATTTGAAGTTCAATATATATTCTTTAGAATTGTACACTAAATTTGGATGATAATTTGTTAACATGCTTATTAGATGTAAAAATGGTTGTCTGCCATTTGGGTTGTATCATTTGAAGTTCAATATGTATTCTTTAGAAAAGAGTCATTGTGAATTCAGATTCATTGCAGGGATAAGGCCTCGATTAACTTTTATGGATGATGCTTAATGGAGGGTTAAGTGTCTCAATATGGTGTATGGATGATGCTTAATGGAGGGTTAAGTGTCTCAATATGGTGTTTAATGAGATTGTCATTATAGGAATGTCATTATTAAGATTATGTTCAATTCTTGGACTAATAATTTTAGAGTCACATTAGATATAAAAGAAGATTGATCACTATTGCATTACTCTTGGTCGTTACAACTGTTACAAAGAAATGGAAGATTTGTATTACTCCTGGTCGTTACACCTGTACAAAAAAAATGGAAGATTTGCAATAATGTGGAAACGGAAGATCTGTATTACTGACGAAACTGGAAGATTTGTAATAATGATCTGAATTATATAAGAAGAAAATAAGAGAGATAGTAACTCTTGTAATTGCTTTTAAGTCTTGTGAGTGATTTTCTCTTTGAAATAACATTTGGTATCAGAGCATCAGGTGAAAGCCAAAAATCATCTAGTGGGATATATATCGAACGATGCAAGATCATTAGGCGTGCAGCAAAACAATGGCATATTCCACTATCCGCAGCTAACACACACTAATTACAGGCTATATTGGAGGATCAAGGAGTGTGGTAGGTCATCAAGTCAATAGAAGGCACAAAGATTGATGCCTGACTCAATAAGAAGGCGATGTCGCATCTTCTACAAGCACTTCTGGAGGATCTTATCATGTAGGTGGCAAATAAGAAGACGACGAAAGAAGTGTGGAAACTGTCTCAAGACGAGGTTCGTCGGCGTAGATTGTGTGAAGAATGCACGATTGCAGACAATGAAGAATGAGTTTGATAGGATGCATATGAACGATAGTGAGTCGCTCGATCAATATGATGGTCGACTCACATCCATATCGGTCAGGTACTCGAGCCTTGGAGAAACACTATATGATGTTACGATAGTAAAGAAGTTTTTTGACACCGTGCCAAAAAGGTTTATTAGTGTGGTAGTCGGCATCGAACAATTTTATAACCTCGAGACGTTAACATTCGAGGAAGCGGTTGGAAGGCTGAAGGCCTTCAAAGAGCGCATGCGCAAGAAAAGCATAAGTACTATAGGATACGAATGCCAAGTGCTACTCACTCAGGAGGAGTGGAAGGCACAGTTGAAAAAGAACGAGAAAGACTCGTTGAACTAATGGAAAAGGGATTCCACAGATAGTGGGACCCCTGGTCAAGGAGGTAGAACCCGAGACAGAGGCCGAAGAGCACCATCTCAGAAAGACAAAGATGGTCGTTTAGGTGGTCGAGGAGCTCCTCGAGACAAAAGTCACATTCAGTGTTTTAATTGCAATGAAATGGGACATTACTCAACACAATATCGAACAAAGAAGAACGAGGTAGCACACCTTAACCACTCGGACAACGTCGAACCAACATTGATTATAGCAATCTCGGAGAAGATGAGATGGGTGCAGAAGAACTACATGGTTTATAATTACTGCAATGACACCAACAGGTTCCCTTTAGGGTTGCCGGCTGAATGTTCCTTATTAAGGGCATAATCCTAAACTTTTATACCCCACATATTTGTATTTCATTTTATTCTTTTATTTAATTATATTCTTTTATTTTTATTAATTGAAATAATTATATATTCTTCTTTTAATTTATAATTGAGGAATAAGTTATATTTTTTTTTTCTCATTATTGTTATTAGTAGTAGCATCATTGCATTTCAAAAGAATAACAATTTTAAAGAGGAGTTTAATCAGAATTTAATGACTTAATAATTATCCTAATCAATTTAAAATTTTGTAACAATAAATTTTGTTTATAATTTTTTGACATGCTAAATTTGGTCATGATTGGATTGAATGGTTCACTAAAAAGTCTTAACAGTTTTTTGAGTTGTATCATTTGAAGTTCATATAGTTTTTTTAGTTGTATCATTTGAAGTTTAATATATAGCTATCGAGATAAGACCTCGATTAACTTATGCGAATGATGCCTAAGGGAGGGTTATGTGTCTCAATATGGTGTTTCATGAGCCCGTTTAAATTGTCATTATTAAGGATATGTTTAATTCTTGGACTAACGATTTTAACAGTCACATCACATCATTCTAAGGTTTTGATCATGGTAGGCATAAGAATGTAAAACCGAACATATATGATGTTATGCGGTGGAAAAATATAGATTGTTTTCACGTGGGATATTCTTATAACTTGTATGCTCAACTTCGTAAAATTACTATTTGGAGAAAATTTGGGAGTCTAAAATTCATTTTAAGATTTCGTTCTTTGGTTGGAGTGTTATTCATAGTGGGAGGGACGATATATGTATGAAAACAAACTTGTATTATGATTAGTCGTTGTCGGATATGCCTTATGAAGGTTGAATTGGCGTATCACCTTCTTCTACATTGTCGTAAGGTGGTGGGTAATTAGAGTCTTTTTAGAGCATGACTAAATTTTAGTTGGTGATGTCTGAGTCTATCAGTAGTTGTTGGAAGGTTTGGATCGAGATGACAAATATAATAGGTCTGAATTGTTACTTGGAAAAGTATTGGATGATCTAGGTCTATATTTGATATTAGTTTCATTGGCGCACAGGGAAATATGCACGATCGAACCCTTACATTGTTTTTTCATTATAACATCTTTCCTAAATGAGTAATTTCCTCTCCAACTTCCTTTTTCTTGTGTGTTTTGAAAAATGTCTAATCTATGTTGACTACATTATCCATTATGAATAAATTTTTCTCTTTTTTCTCATCGACTAAAATAATTTTGGTTCAACTGAATCCATTGCATTAAGTTCTCTTGGGGTGTTCTAAATTCGAGCTAAAAGACACTATTCTAAATAGTTTGCAGATTCATCTTACTTGTACTATTTAGAGTTTTGAGTGCTAAAAATTTGGATTTTAAGTTTTGTGAATAAGTAATTACTGAAAGATGAACAATGGGCTCTACATTTTTTATGGAACTGATATTTATTATGGAGAATAGTATAACTGCGAGAAACTTGTTTAATGGTCCAATGTTGCAATTTTAACTTTGTGCTTGTTGGTTTTACTCTTATGTGTGGTTGTTGGTTTGCTTGTGTGGCATCATAAACTAACAATTTTCTCTAACATTTACTTTATTTGATAATGTAAAGTTGAGTACAAACTATTTGTAAGGCCTTTAAATAAACAAACTAAAAAAAAGGAAGTTAAAAAAGCTACAAAACTCTAACATTTCATTCTCCCCTGAAATCCCCCAAAAAAATAAAGGAGATCGAAGTAACAAATTCTTACAAAGAGCACATGTTTTGGTCTTATTATCTTTTGCATGCTTTTATTTTTATTTGAAATGTGAATTTTATTTTTCATAATCTAATATGTTTTGATTTGAAAATTAATATTACTGTATACACTCATTTTTAACTTTAGATATTTTCACCTTATGGCCAGGTTGAAAATGTGTGCTACTTGCATGATGAAATGAATATAATCTTTTGTCCTAATATTTAAATTATTTTTTAGTGTTCTCTAATTGTTTGAATAATATTTGAATGAGAAACAATGAATAAAGAGACTTCTATCATGCTATAACTAATGTTACTTTAATGAACTGCATTTGTGTAATTTAAGTTAGTATATCTTGTTTAAATGTATAATGGTAGGTTAAAATGTGGTCATGAGGTTGTCAATAGCAAATAAACTTATATTTTTGTTATTTTTCTACCTACTAATATACGTGATGTTGGATTTCATTGTCCGAGTTAGAGGACATCATTTTTCTATTTTTGCGATAGAAAAGTTACTCAACTAAAACTAAGGGATTCGTCTATTTAAAATAGGGAAGAATGTCAATTTTATTCATAAAGTTGGATGAAGGTTTTAAATTTGTTTATTAACTTGTTAAATTTTAAAATATGTGCACAACACCTGAAAATTTTTCCCCACAAACTAAATTTTGGTTTGCTCTAAAAAATCTTCATGCATATACTTAATTGCAGCATCATTAGCACTCACATTGTCAACATAAATAATGTATACTTTATTTTCAATTCCACTCCCTTCCACAATTTAAAATATTATCGAAAATTTGAGGACCACTATGAAGAGGAATATGAAAAAAAATGAGAACACGTTTATTCAATCTACAAGATGAGTCAATCCAATAATCGATGATGACCATGTACTCTAGTTTTTTTATTCTTCGATTTCCATAAAATTGTTGTGAGGTTAATCTTACTCACATTTTTAGCAAACCATGCAATTTGTTTTTCTTTTTCGTGATTCCACTACTACATTTTACGTATACATAATATATTAAAATATTCTTCTTCCAATAAAGTAAATGGATGTATTATGATCCAATTAGTCGAGCTTCTTTCATGCGTTCCATACAAAAATATTCATCAAGTAACAAAGATGGCATAATTGTGTTTACAAATTCGAAGCCTTATAATAGTTTTTGTTGTTTAACTTTATTCTCAAGCATTATTTTAGACTTCAAGTGTTTACCACAATGATTTAAGTATCGTTTTAAGTGTGTTATAGTACTTGACTTCATCTTTGCAAGAAGTAATTGACAATGTTTGTACTTGTATTTATCATCACCTTTAGAGACTTCAACCTCAATCATATCTAACCATAATTGAGATTTTTTATGTTTGTCTTAGACTTGTGTAATGTATATCATTTCCTATCACACTATCCCCTTTATCTATCAATTGATTTAGGATCTCATTTGAATCCAACAGAGCTTGAACATTAGTTTAGCGAAGAGTTAGTTGGAATTTAGTTGCAGTTTCCCTCTATTTAGTTTAAATTGACCTTGCCTCGACATTTCTTTCCTTGGTATATCGGAAGGTGCTAATTCGTAATATTGTCTTAAAATCACAGAAAATATAAAAGTATAATATTACAAAGAAATTAAATAAACTACAATATATATCACCGAAATCAAATGTTGATTTGAGGTATGTGGTTAACACATTTTCTTTAAAATAGTTTCACCGTCTCTTTCTTGCGCTGAAGTTTATCAGATGTCTGTCTCTCAAGATACAACAAATTTAGTAGTGATTTAGCAATAAAATCACTATGCAGAGAATTAGACCAACATTCATAAATATCACCAGGATTAAATTAGAATTGTGTGAAATCAAAATTAAAATGATCAATGGAATGTTTTTTTTTTTAAAAAAAATTAAGAAGTATCTAGCTTCTTATGATGTTAAAAGTGAAAAACAATGAAGTTCATTTATGGTGATTGAAAGATAAAATTATGTAATTATGCAAATGTTATTGTCTTGAACAATATGTGATCAATTGAGAAGTTATATCAAAATAAATTAGTCAATGAGTATGAATTTATCATTATATTTGATTGAAAATTTTCATTTATATATATATATATATATATATATATATATATATATATATATATATATATATATATATATATATATATATATATATATATATATATATATATATCGAAAACATTGGAAAAAATTGGAGAGAATGAGGCAGCGAATGATGTGGCATTATACATGTCACCTAATAAATATGACGCCTATCAATTTCTCTCTTTCATTTTAAATTGTACATGTCACCTGCATTTAATAATTTCTCTCTCTTAATTATTTTTTTATTTAAATAAATTATTTAATATTTTCCCTTTTTTAATTTTATTATAAAATTATTATAAATATTGACTTAATTTGAAATTAAAAAAAATTATAATTTTAACTCAAAATACAAATTATTAATATTTATAATAAATAAAATTCAAATTACTAATCTTCAATATATATATATATATATATATATATATATATATATATATATATATATATATATATATATATATATATATATATATATATATATATATATATATATATATATATATATATATAGAAGATTCGTTATATAAAAATGAAAGTTATAATATTATTTACAAGGTGAATTTTAATATATATCTTATAACAAAATTAAATAAGAATAAAAAGAGACTTTTTATTTTTTAAGAGAAATAAAAATGATTTAAAGAAGAGAAAGAATAATTTAATAAATTATAAATATGTATATTTAATTTTTATTTTAAGAAAAAAGTTCATAGACACGTATGTACTTATACAACTAGTTCACGTATGTACTAATGAAAGGTCATTTAAATTTAATCGTACTATTAAAAATTAGTTCATTCAGCCTCTTTTTAGTAACCAAACTTTTATTTTTAAATTTATATATTTATTAATTAAATATTAATATATTTTCTCTCTCTTTCCTTTTCATTTATTATTTCATTTATTACTAATAAATATGAACCCTATATTTTTATCTTTTTTATAATTTTTTTATTATTTATATATATGAGTATTTATGATTGATTATTTTAATTTTATTTTATATATATGACCATTCATCATTAATTATTTTAACTCTATATATTTCTTCTTATTTTTTTTTATATTCACATTAATTATTAATTATTTTAAAATTGTTAAATCCCAATAATTGAATATAACAATAAAAAAATTTTCAACAATAAAAATCCTTCAATACAAAAATTAATTATTTAATAATTAAGAATTGAATAATAATAAAAACTCATTCATCAAACACCAAAAGAGTAATAATCAAATATTAGACAAAACAATTCATTTACTACTAATATAAGTTCGTGAATAAAAATTAAATACAAAATTATTAATTTCTTTTTTATTTATATTAAACTAAATAAGAAAAAACCTTTTTTCATTTTTATTATATTAAATTAAATAAGAAAAAACCCTTAAAAAAATATTACAATAAAACATAAAATTCAAAATAAATTTTTAATTTTTTTTTAAAAAATGAGAATTTAAGAAATATGAGAAATAAAAATGAAATATAAAAAAAAATTAATATTAAAATAATAAAAAAATTAAGAATAAAATAAATTACCTAGTTTAATTAATGAAAAAGAAGGATAGAAAAAATATATTAATATTTAATTAATAAATATATAAATTTAAAAATAAAAGTTAACCATGGTTACTAAAAGAGGCTAAATGAGCCAATTTTTGTTTAAATGATCTTTTATTAGTACATACGTCTACTAAGTGAGTTAGTTGTACAAGTACATACGTCTAAATATATATTTCTCTTTTCATTAATAATTTCTCTTTCTTCTCTTCATTAAAATAAAATATACCAACCACACTTTAACCGTCTCTTATCCCTAAAAAAATAATATACCAATCTCAATTGACATTTAGCATTGTGACCTCACACTTTAATCAATCAAATATTTGATTCATACTTTTTTAACCAATTTCAATTGTTACCGACCTATTATCTATCGACAAAGCACATCCCAATCACACTTGGTTTTAGGGTTGTACTTGTTTTGTTAGGTTAAAAGTTCAAAACATACATAAAACAATTTTAATTTTATTTTTAACCGTTTTAAGTTTATGTGCGGATCAACCCACAATCCGACCCAAGTATCATTTTACTCTAGTATATATATATTCAAATTAACCGCATCTCTTGACCCACAAATCCGGACACTTTGAAATTAAGCATTATTATATATAGGGGTGAGCAATTGATAGATTAATCCGATATCCAATCCGATCCGAATTTGAAATACTAATTCTGGATCGGATTAAATTCATATTGGATAAGGATTATCCAAATTATCTAAATTATCTAAATAAAAATCTATTTTTCAATTTGTTTTTCTTTAAATTGCATTTCATTTAAATATAATATATTTTTTACTTATTTCTGCATCGTTTAGTCAATAAGATTTTTTTTTCAAATTCAAATTATAAATAAACAATATTAATTATAAAATTAAAAGTTTAATAATATTGTCTTATAATTAAACATTAAAAAATAAATTAAATAATTATATTTTTTAATCAAGAGTTGAGATTTAACAGACTAATCTGAATCGAATCCGAAATACAAAATTTAATTAACTATTTTGTGTTGGATTAAATTCGGATTGAGTTTAATTCGGATTGAATTTGAATAATCTAATTAATTTAATATTATTGAATAATTTCAAGTTGACATTTACAAATATATAAATATTTTTTAGTTTGGATTGTCATTACAACAAAAAGGACTTTCGACGACGCTTATATGCCAACGCATATATTAAGCGTTGGCAAAAGTTTAAAGAAATAAACTTTTGCCAACCTTTATACCTCTACAACTACCTTTATTTTTCTTTATATACAAATTTTTTTAATAATCTTACAAATTAACTATTCTAAATTTTAATATTTGTTATGTTTTATTTTTAAATTTTAAAAATATTTTATTTCACTATTTTAATATTTTTAAAATTAAATTTGACTTAAAATTTATTAATCATAAAATTTTATTATTATTTTTTATATGACATATTTTTTAATTTTTTATAATATTATTAAAAAAAATTATTAATTTTTTTTATTTAATTATTATTTAAATTGAATTAATGTAAAATAAAAAATAATATAAACTAAAAATAAATTAATTAAACATTATATATATTTAAGAATAAAAATTAACTTATTTCTTTTTTAAAATTAAGAATTATTCTGTATATAGGTATATAAAAAAGCCCAATTCCAAGCCATTTGTCATTTTCTATCCTAATAGTTCGTTACAGAGAGCTATCCTTAACGATGCTAAAACCCTAACCGATAAGCATAAAGCTTAGGCCAAGATCAAAGAATGGAAGAAGCTAAATCTAAAATGGATTCTCCATCTCTGCCTTATGTGAACGTCGATTCTTCTCTTCGAGCTCTCGCCGGTCAAGCTGAAGGTTTCGGCCGCTCTGCCATCGGCGGTCTTCACGGTCCACTTTATCACGTTACTACTTTGGAAGGTCAGTTTATTCCTAGTTTCTCTATCTCTACAGTTCAATTGAAGCATGATAATGTTTGATCTGAATCTCTGGATAGTTTATTATGATTTCATAACGATTTCTTCTTCTGTTTATTACGAAAATTGAACTCGATTGTTATTTGTGAATAATTTAATCAATTCCATTGACACATTTATGGCTTACTCTGCTTGTTAGTAGCTTAATAAGATTAGAATTGATAATCCACCATTGAAGTTGTATATATTAGGCACAAGCTTTATGATATCTACAGTTGAATTGAAGTATAATATTATTTGATCTGAATCTCTGGAGAGTTTATTATGAGTTCATAACGAATTCCTCTTCGGCTTTTTACAGAAATTGAACAAGGATACTCTAAGAAGGTTTGTAGAAACAGTCTCATTGGATCCAGCAAAACATATGTCGTGGCTTGTTGAAAACATTATTTTTCTTGGTCTTATTGGATTCATCCATGGAGCAGAAGATTGGTATCTTTTTATTTTGTTTCCTTTCAATTACAAATTAGTTTTTTTCCCTTTCTGTCATACCTGATTTTTGGTGTTAAGTTCTGGCTTAATTTTGTTATATTATGAAGTTCCTTCATTTGACAGAGATAAAGTTCATCATTTGTCTCTTCCAATCAATGTAGTTTCTCCATTATTTGGATTTTAGAATGCTTCTGGGCCGATAAGAAGTTATAAGCTTAGATCATGTTTTTAGATGGAATTATTATACTGGAAGCCCTTGGTACTTTTTATTTCTCTTATTACATTTTTTATTCTTTTAACTTCTGACACTTCCATTAATAGTCAGGCATAATAATTATGGATGGACACTGCAATATATTTTTGGAGAAACTTTTCAAGTCAATATTGGTGCCAATTTGAGACAACTCAATGCTGAGATATTGCTTGCCTTGTTCTAGAGGTTGCTGGAGAAATTTTTTACTACGGTTTCATCAGGTTTCTACAAGGTTTGTAGTTTTTTGTTTATTTATTTTATGTTCTCATCATCTTTGGAACAACCCACGTCTATTTACAATTAATAATCACTGCAAAACATGGAATTTCAGGATGATGAGTAGGGTTGGCTGTGTTCACAGGATTTCTGTCTTTTTCTCTTCATCTAAGTCAAAACATATTTTCCATAAGTATCTCAACTTTCTAGTCACAAAATTCAAGAATTCCCAAGGCAGATTTTTATCTAGATTTTTCACTGAAGAAGGTTTGTTTTAATGTCATCCCTTTTTACTGCCATCTAATTTGACATTTCTGATATTGTTTATTTTGTTCATGTTTTTAAGTATTTATTGTCTTTTCTATCTTGTTTATCATTACCCTTTACTAAATACTTTTATGCTTTCATTTATCAGCAAAAATAATTTTGGGACACAATATTTAGAAAAGCTTTATTTGCTAAAGCTTAAGTTATATTCCTTGTGTTTTGTATGAGAAGTATATGCAGAACATAGAGTACAGTTGTCCAATTCCTTATATACATAGTGTGAGAGTTGCTGCTACTTATTCTGTATTCTGTTTTGTGTATTCACTAACTTTGCTTTCTTATCTATGGTTCATCTTTCTTGGGACAGGTATTCCATTAGCTGTCCAACTGGAAAGCCTTCGCTCTTTCCTGTTTCTTTGTTCTCAATCAGATGAAAGTTTACTTGTCCAACTTCTGGCTGAATTTCCTTCGCTGCTTGTTCCTCTGTCTAGTGATATTCAGGTTATACATCTTTTTGGTTAAAGATTTTCATTCAAAGTGTACATTAAATGATTTTGTATTAATTGACAATAATATAATCTTTTCCTTTTTATCCAAATTTATGCATGTTATTATCTTCTTTCAGGATGTGCGAGCTGCGGTATCTTATATAATTCATCCTTCTTTGTTAAAACTATGACAGGTGAAAGTGGAAAATGGAGTCACTTTCTCGGGGAACTGCTAAGCTTAATGGTTGAATTTAAAGCATTGTTACTATCTGATAGAAATGTGCTTTTCTCGTTTTTTATATTTGTTCTGGGCTGCTCACGCAATAATCTTCTACTGCCAGAAACAATTGGAGAAAGGTCTTTAACTGATTTTATAGTACTTTTTTTTGTTCATCTTATACATATTCCAGGCCATTGTATGATCTTTTCCTCTCCGTAATAGTTTTTGGTACTTTGTGCCTATACCATAGAGAGTTGCATGACTTTACTACAATATTTAGTAACCACATCCCATTCTTTTCAGGTTTGAAAAATCTAAAAAGAATCAGATCATGCATTTCATTGTTGGCTTTGCTCTAACCTTCCTTCTTTTGCACTGGTAAGTTGTCAAAGGTTCTTAATTTCTTTTGCTTGTTGTACACTTATATTGCTGTTGTTCTTGAGCATCTATTTTTTTTATAATTGAGATCTTTGTTAACAAACTTGTGTTCCCCCGCCTCTCCCTTCACTTTACAGCTAAACATCCTTTCTTTGGTCAAAGGAGTGGATGGTCAACTCTTACATGTAAAAGATGTTAAAATATTGGCTAGCATTCTTTTGAAAAGGCGCCATGAATATCATATTCAACATGCAGAGTTTTGCCAAAAGTTGTCAAAGACAGAGGTTTATATCCTCTGCCTTCTACTAGAGGGTATGTGTTGCATAGAATTTATTGTTTGCATTTATGTAGGTTATTATTATATGGTATTTCAAAGTAGGAAAAATATCTAAATTATTATTCTCTAATTGGTAGACCTGTGCTGAATTTGTATCTTCTTCACCTGGTGAATGTGAAGACCTACTATTGGAGGTGCTGCAGGTAAAAGATTTAATACCTCAATTCTTGTAGCTACAAAGTCCATTATATATTTTTCTCTTGACAACTGTTTTGCATTAATAGCAGGGTGAGCCAGCCTCTAAAGATCCAGCTATTTTGCTGCCTTTCATAACTGTCTTGAGGAGTCTCACTAACTCATTTTTTGGAGCTATGAGTAATAAAAATCAGGTTATTTTTAATTCTTTTCACTGTTTTGTTGAATTGGCTCTAAAAATTCTTTTCCCAAATTTAAAATACTTATGAACCCTCTAGGGAAGCTCAAGTGGCAATGGGTGTTATCTTGGAGACCAATGGTCAAAGGTTGATTCCCACTTGAACTCCCTAATCATATAAAACCTCAAAAACTTATTTCTTTGTATGTCACTGGATTCTCAATACCTGAGTAATGCTACTTTTTATTTAGAAGTGGTCAATAGTTTTCTCTTTATGTGTTTAGAGGTGGTTGTTGAGTCAAAGCAGATTCCTCCTTTTCAGAATGAATTGATTAACTCATTGACTGCCTCTTTGATTGACTCCTCAACTAAGGAGGAGGATACATCAATTGATACATAACTGTTATGATTTCTTTGTCGTCAAACAATAAGTTTTCCTATTTGTCAAGCCAAATATGTTTTTTTTTACAGTTAGGCTTAAGTCAGATGATGAAGTTGAGAATGTGATTGCAAAAGTACAGAATGGAATGGCTGAAAAAGGTTCAATGCTTTTACGAATCTTAAATGACTTAATGACTATTTTGCTGTTATTTGTATAAAAGTTTAATGAAATTTGTGTTTGACAGATGTGGTTGCAGGTCAAAAGAAAATTATTTCAGAGGTCGTTGATGTGAAGGTGGGAAGACTTGTCTCTCTCTTTCAAAGTTTGGTACCAACTTTGGAGGCCTTTTATTTTTTTATTATTGATTATGTTTTGTTTGTATTTCCAGCTTTCTGAACTTAACTGCAGCTTCAAGCAATCTGATTTAGCTAAAAACCAGTTAGAAAGTTGTAGACAGAAGAATTCAAATAATTTGTATTTTATGAGATAGTTTTGTTGTAAAAATTTATATTAATTTTGTTATAATTAAAATGTCAATAATTAGTATAAATTAATTTTTTTTGATTATTAATTTAATTTTAAAAATATTCAGATAAATTGTAAAAATAAATTAATATTATAATATAAAGAATGGTTAAAAATGAAATAGACTTTTAGCAACGCTTAAATTAATGTTACCGACGCTTATTTAAGCGTCGTTATAACTTGCGCCCACCCTGCTTCTGGCGACGCAAGAATAAGTGTCGGTAATATTTTTAGCGACGCTTTTAAGGGTTGGCAGAAGCCTTTTTAAGCGTTGCCAAAAGTGTTTTTTATTGTAGTGTGTCCAAACCATATTTCATCCAATTCATATCCGTATTAATTTGTAAAATATTTCGGATTACGAATTAGATAAATTTAGTCTGAATTTAATACAGATCGGACAAAACTGAATGATTTTATCCGTTGTTCACCCCAATTATATATATAGAGTTAATTAAAAAGTTGAACCTATATTGTTAAGAATGTCTCACATTCATCAAATTTGATGTTGAATTAAAAATATATAGTTTTATTAGCCTACTTGGTTAAATAGTTGTATTTATTTTATTATGTTGCAAGTTCAAAACATACATATAACATTTTTAATTTTATTTTTAATCGTTTTAAATTTATGTACGAGTCAACCCACAATCCGATCCAAGTATCTATTACTCTCACATATATATTAAAAATTAATCATAATTCTCAACCCGACAATTCGAATCATTTGTAATTAAGCATTATTATTATTATTATTATTATATATATATATATATAATAATAATCTAATGGCTTTAGGCGCAACTTGCGTTCAAAAACTCGATGGTTCACGGGATTCTGCAATTCACACCAAGTATCGCATTTTGCTATGTTCTTCATCGATGCGAGAGCCGAGATATCCGTTGTCGAGAGTCGTTATTTTTACTGAAAACTAACACCAACACATATTCCCAAGTAAATGGGTCTAGCATGGGTAGTCTTTTTTACATTCCTTGGCGGTTTAGGCCGGGGTTTTGTTTATGAGTTGGGGGAACATATAATATACCCAAAAGAGGATACAAAACATGCACCCCAATCACATGAAAGGAATAGACTGACCAATGTCAATCAAAACCCATTTTTTTAACATGTTCGCTGGTTATTTGAAATAGTTTTCGACAATGATCCTTCCACAGGTTCACCTACGGAAACCTTGTTACGACTTCTCCTTTCTCTAAATGATAAGGTTCAGTGGACTTCTCGCGACGTCGCGGGTATATATATATATATATAGTGTTACAATATAATGTTCACACCTCTCTAAGAAAAACAATTGATTTTTTCTCTTTTATATAGGGATCTAGTTTCTAATGAGAAATACCACTGAGTTTTAAACATGTGAGCAATCAATTTCAATTTCAGATGTAATATATATACGAATAAAATTGGAGTGTTCCTTTTCTTCTGTGAATATTTGAAAACAAAATAGAGACAATAGAAAGCTACAAGGGAAATAGAACATTTCAAAATGCACTGTATGAAACAATACTTTTTATACTAATTAGCATGTAATCCGTGCATTTGCACGAGTAATAATATAAAAAACCGTGAAAAAAATATTATGATAAAAATTTTATAGGCGGGTCAATTCACAATCCGACCCAAGTATTCATTTACTCTCACATATATCCAAATTAACCACAACTCTCGACCCGGCAATCTGGAAACTTTAAAAATTAAACATCATTATATATATATATATATATTAGTTAAAAAGTTGAACTTATATTGTTAAAATGTCACGCGTTTATCAAATTTTGGGTTGATTTAAAAATATAAAGTGTTATTAGCCTAGTTAGTTAAAAGGTTGTACTTGTTTTGTTATGTTGCAAATTCGAACCATACCTATAACATTTTTAATTTTATTTTTAACCGTTTTAAGTTTATGGGGGGGTCAACCCACAATCCGACCCAAGTACCATTACTCTCACATATATCCAAATTAACCAAAACTCTCGACTCCACAATCAGAACACTATAAAAATTAAGCATTATTATATATATAATATATATATATATATATATATATATATATAATATATATATATATATATATATATATATATATATATATATATATATATATATATATATATATATATATATATATATATAAAAAGACCAAATTAAGATACAATTAATTCTAACATCTCTACCCATTTATTTATGCCTATAAAAATACTACAATGTGAGTTTGGAAAGCAAAATCTACCTCTACTATTTAACAAAATTTGAATTAAGATGTATTCCAAGAACATGGGAATGAATGAATGTCTTTGCTCTTGATTTTTGCAGCCCTCGTTTCTCAAACCACGTCCCGGTCTCTCCTTGACACCTCGATGCTCAAGAGGCACAAGCAATGGATGGTGCAACATAATCGTGTCTACAAAGATGATGCTGAGAAGTACACTCGGTTCAACGTATTCAAAGAGAACGTGGAGAAGATTGAGTTGTTTAACAAAGCCCGGAAAGGCTCCATACAAACTCGGAGAGAACCGGTTTGCCGACCTAACGAATGAAGAGTTCAAGCTAAGGAATAGGTTCAAGAGCCAGACATCTTCAACCGATTTCTTCCGATATGGGAACATTTCAGCAGTGCCCGCTACCATTGACTGGAGGAAGAAAGGCGCAGTTACTCCAGTCAAGGACCAAGGCCAGTGTGGTGAGTTCGCTTTTGTAGGATTTACTTATAAAAAATAAAAAGGCCTCATTGATCAATCGATAGGGTGTTGCTGGGGATTTTCGGCTGTGCCATGGAAGGAATCACACAGCTAACGACTGGTAAGCTGATCTCCCTGAGCAAGAGCTAGTTGATTGCGACGTAAACGGAGTGGATCAAGGCTGCAATGGCGGTCTTATGGATGATGCTTTCAAGTTCATAAAAAGCAACAGAGGCCTCACAACCGAATCCAACTACCCATACGCTGGAACTGATGACAAATGCAGCAAAAAAAAGGCAGCCAACCACGCGGCTAAGATAACTGGATTTGAAGACGTACCCGCAAACAGCGAGAGTACGTTGCTCAAAGCTGTGGCCAATCACCCTGTTTCGGTAGCCATTGATGCAGGAGGGTTCAGTTTTCAGTTCTACTCCGGAGGTGTCTTCACGGGTGCGTGTGGAACCTCTCTAGACCACGGTGTAACGGCTGTGGGCTATGGCACTGCGGATGATGGGACCAAATATTGGCTTGTGAAGAACTCGTGGGGCGAGGAAGGATACATCAGAATGGAACGTGTATTAGTGCCAAGGAAGGACTGTGCGGCATAGCTATGCAGGCTTCATACCCAACTGCTGCATAAGCTAGCTCAGAAATGCCATCAAATTGTGTAAAAATGTATAGCATCAAGTGCTAGCTGTTATATCATGTCCATAATTGCAGAAGGCAATTGTCATTTGAACTATCATTAGTTGTTTATGTACCTGGAAATGGATTGTAAATGACAGATATTTGCTCCACATGCTGAACTTTTCCGTAACACATCAAGTGCTAGCTGTTATATCATGTCCATAATTATTATCTCACCAATCTCTCGGGATTTTCCAGCTTCGCCGCAAGCTGAGTAATTAAAACGCCCTTCAATCCCTACAATTCTGGACACAATAAAAACATGCTTAACTAAGTAGTAGTAGTGATGAGCAATAGTAGTTAACACATTATTATCCACTCGCCTTTAAAAGTGTAGCAGGGCACAACACCCATCTTTTCGCAAACCGAAACAAACCAAGATTTCTCACATTCTCTCCAGTGTAGATTATGGGCTGGCATGTCTCCATAACTGCACACATAAGAAAACAAAAAAATGATATAACATAAGGTGAAAACCGAACAACTGTGTCCCAAGCAAAAGCATTCAGCTCGACATGAACAAGATTATGGAGCATGTAAGCATTAAGGGGCAGTCCTGAACTCTTTGGAGGCGGAATTGCCTTTGGGGACACCTAATTTTTTTCACAAATAAGAATCAATGAACTTACCAACTCAGGTTTAGTAGGGCCAGAAGGTATATTGGGAACGCTCCAACGGAAGATGGCATCGACGGCCTAGACGGTTCCGGGCCCATAAGCGGTTTCGATTGAGGGGACAATATCTCCAATTATACAGACCAGACCATTGTGGATGATTGAAAGATGAAGTGGGTAGTGGAGAAGAAGAAATAAAGGATTTGAATCTGAAAAGGAAAGTGGGTGAAGGCTTGCAGAATGTGAGCTTGGGAACGGCGTCCGGCGGCGCCAGCCCTAGGGCGGAGTCAACTTGGGATAGGCCTGGTCAACGCGGGTAGTGGGTCTAGGGCTTCGGTCTCTTGAAGGTGGGTCTTGATCACATGGAAGCTTGAGGAACCACCTGAAGGCTGAAAGAGATGAACGGGGCAGCCTTATTTTATTTAAACTATCAAATTCGAAACTATTTGAAGTCATCGAATTTAATTGATATATTAGACGAATCTATCATTTAAAATTCAAGAATATAAAGAAAAAATTCAAAACCAACTCTGGATATTTAACCAAAATGGTTAAGGTTTGTTACATTAGATTCACTATGTCCAGGGAAATATAAATACAAAGTTTCAAAACACAAGAGGGTAGAGGCACGAGAGGGTAGAGGAAGATTTCACCATTGGAGATTTCGGTTTTGAATCATCTAAGCTTGTAAGGTTAGTTGTAGATTGTTCTTTAATGTAATATAACCCCGATTTGAGTCATTTGTTCAATTTGTGGATTCTTTCCATTGATGATTCATACTTCATCAATATATGATAATAATTCATTTTCCCTTCTAAGAACTCGTTAAAATCGTGTCAATCAAAATAAAATCCCTAAATTCAAATTTAAGAAAATGTTTAATTTGAATTTTTATCTTCTTGAAACATTTTGTTTTGAATTGAATGTTCATAGTTGATTAATATATCATAAGATTTTTACCCATTTCTCTACAAGTTTGTGTCAATCATAATATTTTTAAATTCAAACTATAAGTGTGTCTATCGAACACTACAATAAAATATGTCGGGGTTAAAATGGTTTTGATCTTTTGGGTGTTGAATTATGAGCTCATATCAATACCAATTGCTTTATCATATATTAAATAGGTCATATAGAGGCAAGAATGTAAAGTTTTTAAAATTGGAATTTCTTCATTATTTATGTCATGCATCTTGGTAATCATGCTTTGGATACTGATTCAAATTGGCTAAATTATTTACACACAATGAACACCAAATATACATCTACCAATATTCTTTATATTTATCTGATTGCTTCTATCTAGAAGTGGTGCTTATAAAGTAGGTTTGAAATTTTTTAAATTAAAAAAATATTTGGTGACATGTTCAAAATTCATAAAAATTCAAATATTACTCCCAATGACTTGGTTTTTGCACATAAATTTTAATAATTTGTTTATCTACAAATTCGTCAGTTTAATCTTATTTTTAGTTCAGCCTCTAAACTATTCAAAATTGTGTTAAAAAATATCTTTAGAACTGCTAAGTCTAAATAACTTAAAATATAAAAGACTTTTTTTAAGTTTAATTTGATTTTTCTTAGCTTGATGTCCTTGAATTTCAGGTATTTATTTTGGAATTACTTTGCTATTTGGATGACCATGATTAGGAATAAAATAGTCTATAAATAAGACACATGGTAGGACCGAAATTATTTTTAAAATATGTTAGGTTTGAATTTAAAATAAAATGTAAATGTACCGTTTTTACAAAAGTACCTAGAGTTAATAGTAGAGAACATCAAAACAGCACCCAATCAAATAAATAATTTTTTCACTTGTGTTTTCTAAAAACACTGTTTTATTTTTCTTCATTTTTGTTTTGACAAATTGAGTGATGACTCAAAGAAATTAAAGATTTATAAAAAGAAAATATATGATCAAGTTATTTTTGGTTTCACCTCATCATTTATGAGATTCGAGATCAAGACGGCCAATTAATTACGTGTGCGTTTTTCTTTTATTTTTTTTAAGTCACATTTCATATTATCAAATCTGCATTTTTCAATTTTCATTAGTTAGTAAAGTCTAAAATTTGTTGTAAAAGATCACATGTTCATTAACCCATTGTTTTGGGACTAGACTAATTAATATTATCCAACAATATTTAAATGTGTGTTTTGCACATAATTTATTATATCTCATTTAATATAGTAGACAGTTTTATTTTTATAAAATTATTATTAATATATTCTATACAATTCATAAGATAATTAATCTTATAACTTTAATATTGTTAGGAGTTAGGACATGGTATACCTTAAGACCATCCTTATCCATGACCAAATAATGGGTCATGATGTTGGTCATGGATGATCATGTCACTTTATCATGACCAAATATTGGGTCATTCCATGACCAAAACCAAAACCATGTGATTTGGTCTTTGTTTTTGTCAAGTTAGGACAAAAATCACAACCATGGTCATCTAATCAAATGATGTCTGTCAGTATCTGATTGGTTGCCCATATTTTCTTTATCTCTTATCCTTAAAACCCGATTTTAATATTATTTATAATTAAAAAATAAAATTATATCAAAATTCATAATTTTTCGAGATCTATAAATAGAGACACTCTTGCTATATTTCGGAGCACAAAAAAATCACTATTTTCTCTATTTTTACTAATTATCCTCCTTTGTTTACAATTATCCATAATTAATACTAAATTATTATGAATAACTACAACAATAATCCAAACACTTCCGCTGATTTTGATACCGAATATTAAAGTTTTCGACAGTTCAAACGTAATAATCCAACCGGGTGGCAAAATATGATGTCGCTGGGAGATAATTACGGTATATCTCAGAATTCGTCCCAAAACTTCTATCAAAACTCCCAACAAAATTTTGATACCTACCCACAAAATTACTAGAATTGCGCAAAGGGGAGCGACGTGGATTTCCAGGCATGATTGGGAGTATTGATTGCATGCACTGGGAATGGAAAAATTGCCCGACTGCTTGGAAAGGCCAATATCAAGGTCGAAGTGGGAAGGCAACACTAATATTAGAAGCAGTTGCATCTAAAGACTTGTGGATTTGGCATGCCAGGATCACATAACGACATTAACGTCCTTCATAGATCACCGGTGTTCGATGATGTTCTGGAAGGTCGAGTACCAGATTCCAACTTTGTGGTGAATGATAATCATTATGATAAGGTATATTATCTCACAGATGGTATCTATCCACAATGGGCTACATTCATCCAGTCAATAACTCTTCCCCAGACACCAAAAGAAAAATTGTTTGCAAAACACCAAGAGGCTGCTAGAAAAGACGTTGAGCGTGCATTTGGGGTGCTTCAAGCTCGATTTGCAATAATTTGTAAGCCATCGCTCGCATGGAATCGAGACGTTATTAGAAAAATCATGATGGCTTGTATCATTATGCACAACATAATAGTTGAAGATGAAAGAGACACATATGATGGTTATGATAACCCGCAGGAATTCATGGAAGATAATTATGCAAACAAACCGCAGAGGCGTGCAAGTAAGACCGGTAGAAGGAAGAAGTTAAAGCAAGCTGTATGTTGAACAAGACGGTGATTTTGAGTTCTCGAGTGAACGTATTGTGGATATCAATACGTATTTGGCCAATAAGGACGATGTTGCAGATAAAAACACGCACCTACTACTGAAATCGAACTTGGTCGAAAATATATAGCAATTATATGGAGCGACTGATATGTGAAATATGGTTGTTGGTGTTGTTCTCTTAATTATCGCCGTCTGTTTTAATTTCTACTATATTTAGTTTGTAATTTTCGCTATGTTAACAATGTATTTTCATTTCGTGTTTATTATCATTTAAAAATTAATTATTATTTTTAATTTAAAAATTGATTATTATTTTTAAAAATTAAAAAATATTATTATGTATAAAAATTAGAAATTAAATATTATTATTATATTTAAAAATTATTTATTATTTTTTAATTTAAAAATAAAAATAATATTTTTTAATTCATGATCAAGATTTGGTTGATCATGTATAAGCACAATCACAAAAATCTTGGTCATAAAGCTATTTTCATGATCATGACCAAAAAATGTTTCATGGATAAGGATGCTCTAAGACACCTTAATCTTTGTCCTTGTCTCATTATCACTTTTTCATAGTTACCTATAATTGTACTATCCCACAAAACGACAAGTTGGATCAATTTTATTTTATTATTAAAGCAATGATAGTCAATAAAATATTTTATTAATTTTATTATTTTGTATATATTAATATAATATTAAAAATGATATAAATATATATACAAATAAACAAAATTAATTTCTTAATAATAATAGTTTTATAATTCATTTAAATATAAAAATTATATTATATTTCAATATCAATTATTATAAAATTTGAAATAAAGTGCTAAAGTTCATTTTAATTTCAACTTTTCCCATCTAAACACCTCTACATGGACACCATTGAATTGGACTCATCATTTTATTTAACCCAATATGCTAACCCTAGGCTTTTAAAAGCTAATAACAAAAGGCGATAATAAGATTAGCATGTAGGCGGCGTCACAAGAGAGAAAAAGAAAGAAGGAAGATGGATGGAAAACGAAGAAGATCAGCGCCCTATAGTCTTCGACGGACATATAAGGTTGAGAAAGAGAAGAAGAATATACTGGAAAACGAGATCGAACCTATATCTCAAAGGTAAAGAAAATCAATCTTGATATTTTGAAATTTTTCAAAGCTTGAATTTGTATACTTTACTACGAAGCTTGTTGACGAGATTTAGAAATTTGTTGAGATTCTGAAATGATAAATTGTTATATGAAATCCGATAGAGTTAGATAATCAAAATTTTAATAACACAGTAGCTGGTTTTGAAATCCTTTCAAATCCCTACTCATTTTGCTTTGATTCTAAGAATTTATTTCAATTAAATATCAAATCGGACTGAAGTCAAGTATAAATTAAATATAACATTTCCATTCCAAAAATAGAGAAATTGAATGACAATATTTGAATTATATCTTCTTCTCATTAGATTATTTGATGATCTTTTAACATTTATTATCAATTATTTCATGAAGCTATTTTTATGCAAGTACTATTGAATTCTTGCTAAATTTGTTAGAATTATTTGATTTTTAGATGTGTGTGATTCTCTTGATACCAGAAAACAATTAAAAAATGTCTTAGTTATCACAAAAGTGAATTGTTGAATAGTTATTAAATGAATATACAGGACACTTGAACTATTGAGTTATATATAATATAGTTCTTATTTTATTTATAATCTACATTAAGTAGTTATATTTTTATGTTTGTTTTGCAATCTGAGCATATATAAATGTCTTTCTTATATGATGTCATGACTGTTTGGTAAAAAATATGTAATTAGAAATCCATTGATATATTCATAATAATTAATATTTTCTATTGATTTCAATAAGAGTACAAAATTATGATAACAAACAAAGTGCAAACACTTGAGATTTATCTTAGGAGAGTGAGTAGTTTTAAAAAGTTTAACAAAAATTGATTTGCAATCTTCTTATCATTGTGGTTGATTTGTAATCCTCCATTTGTATGTTTCTTTTAGTTGCCATGTGATATGTTTATATACACTACTCCATTTTAAAAATAATGTGAATTTATAAAATATTATAATTTGTTCTCATTGACTTTTATTTCTCTTATAACTCTCCCTATATTTCACTTCTCAAATCAAATCAATTCTTATTTCTATCATTATTTTACAGCTTAATTGGTGAAGATAGTAACAAGGTCCAAGAAATGAAATCAAAGCAAGTGAAAAGAACTAAGGATAAAAGAATAATAAAAAAGAATCCAGAATTGTCACCTGCTGATCGACCAAGGAAGCAAAAGGTATTTTTTCCTATCCTATATTTTTTTATTTTATCTATTAAGTTCAAGTTATAAGATGATTTGACAATATAAATTATTTGAATAACCACAAAAAATATCCCTAGCCCACTAACAACTTAAAAAATAGGTGAACACGTGGCTTCCCTATTTCATCGTTTTCATGACCTTTGCAGATGCTTTTCTATTGACTTACTCACATATTTTTTTCATTTCATTGATCTTTAAAAAACAAAAATAGATCATCAATAGAATTTTCCAAAGTATCCAAATTTATCATTGTGGTTTATATCATAAATTTCATTGTATTATCCACTTGTGATTTTTTACATCTTTCTATTATCACATTCTTTATTCAATTTTTAATATTGTTTCAACTGCAATTTTTTCTATATCATCTACGTAATCCTTTAAAATAAGATTATCGAGACTACTAAAATTCTCTTATGTTGGTCCCTTACAACACTTTTCCATATTTTTTATATTTTATTTATTTTAAGGACGTTTTATCCGCTGCGTTTCAAAAACACGTGAAAGATGAAGTTTCAATTTCTTTTTAGTTGAGACTTTGTTACACTCCACACCCCCTTGTCACTCGATTAGTAATGTCATTAGAATCCATTCCATTTATTAATCCTTGGATCGCCTTTGATGTCATCGGAGTCGCTCCATCCTAAGAAATTTGTGGCATTCACTATCGCATTCAGTTCCACATAATCGTCTTCAGACTAAGTGTTTTGAGACCTCGGCCAATATTCCGATCATATGTCGAATGTCTTATATGCTCTATACCTTTGTCAAAAATATCAAAACTTCCCATTATGTTTCCTCCATCTATTCTTAGTTACTACATACGATTGAGTACCCAAAAGTTGTACTGTCGAGCTCGCAAAAACTGACACATACAAAGAGCCTTCAATCTGACAATGTTGTCTGAATTGGATTGAAACCTTGTAAACCAACATTTGTTGCCGTCTTCCTACCATTTGCTACATCAATTCAATGTCGGTTAGCACCCCGGTTTCCATATCTATCCCAAAATAGTTTCTCCAGTCATTCAACAAGATACAGAAATAGAGCCAAAAGTTATAGTACGTGTGTTGGTTTCATAAGTTTACTAAGTGGTTTCATGGGAGATCTCCTGCTTTCTCTCATTGTTTATGAGCATGAAGCACAATACATCCTCTAATATTGTAGAATATATGATCCATAAATAAGCTTTAAAATTAATTTTGAATTTTAATATTTATCATAAAAAATATAATCTTGATTAAATCTCTTAAGTTTTTATTTTAATTTTAAATAATCAATATCTTACATCATCTAAGGAATATTTTCATAATCTACTTCTAATTGTGACATTTTAAGAAAAAAATATTTCAAAATCTATAACTCACTAGATTACAGATTTTCTAAATTTTTACTATAAACCTTTTAATTTCTAAAATATTTGTATTACTTATCTTCAACAGTATAGATCAATAAAGGAGATCATGGCAACGGAAGACGCTAAGAAGGCGTTGTTGGCTACACTTACAGTGAATGCTGAGATGTCATCGATCCAACCTTTGTCGGGATCAATGATACCCGAAATAGAGAAGGAGCCAATTCTTCCTCTACTAGGAACACCATACTTCCAAGTTAGCATAACTCAACGTAACCTCGAACCATTTTATTCATTGGTAATCATCTCTATTCATATAATAACTTCATATAAAAACTGTTTTTTGATATAAGATTCCCAACTAAGTTACTTGTTGTTTTTTAACAAATTTTATAAGTGCCTTCTTAATAATTATATATTTGCAACTAGGATGTTCCTGAGAAAATGGGTCCATATCTTCCCAATGACAATGTGTACGTGATTTTAGAGTATTTGGGAAATAAGTGGAAAATATACTACAACGGAAGTAATCAGGCGACGACAAGATTCACTGGTTTGAAGATATTTGCCATCTACAATAATTTAAAATTGGGAGATGTGTGCTTGTTCGAGCTTATGGATACGAGTAACGACTCATCTATAATGTTTAGAGTACAGATTCTCAAAGAAGCTCTTCTGGAGGTTTCGTGCTAAGAAGATGGAACTCTAAAAATATCTAACATTGTTTTCATTATCGATTACTCATATAATTGGAGATGAGTTTATTTAGAGATAATTGACATTTGATTGTTTGAACTTTATATGTACTCAACTTTATTTGATGTTTTAATTGGTGAACTATTTGAATTTAACTTATTGGTTAACTATTGAATTGTTTTAATATGAAATCTATATTTATTTACTATTAGTTTGAGATTAAATCACAATAGAAGAAACTTAGTTTAGTTGTTAAGTTATCTTGTATATAAGCTTAGTGATTATAAGTGAACTCTTCAAATATTTGTAGAAATATATTTTTAAATATTTTTTAGGTGTTCCTTTGAACAAATGCATAAGTGAAGCAGACCGACCCTGTTTAGATATTCATGATAAATAATTAATGAATATTTACTGAATAGAAAATCAAGATAATGTCAATGATTATCCTCTATACACACATTAAAAACAATTAAAACTCTAGGAGCTCATCAACATACTTAGATAACTCTTTAATAATGATAAAAAAAAACGAGTACATATTAATTTGAGTGTTATAACAAATTGCAGGCAAAATGGTAATGATCTATATATATTGACAAACTATATATTTTCATAAGAGAACATTAATTAGGAAGGTAATTGAAAGCATTGTATAATAAAAATATCTATTTCATACAACTAACATTGTGTTAGACTATAAACTATAACTTAGCCTTATGAGTTCTTTACTTCAAGAAACGTTTTCTTGATTGATGGGACCGAGTATAGAATTTTTTAATCAAGCGCAGTGGATACAATGTGATAAGAGAATTCGAGATTAAAGAGAGAAGAAACCGGGGTGAGAAGAGAATACTACTAGAATACACCTATTAGTCCAAGAAAGAGGTTCAAGGCCGAGAGAATAACTTAGAGTAACAATTTTCACAAGTTTCAATTCATAGCCCAAAAAGTGGGGTGGGCATCAGCATTTAAAGCGGCTGAATTACCCAAGAGTAGTCGATCGGTTACAAACTTGTTACAACAACTTGAAAAAATAACAGAATTCGGTTTAAAAGAAATATAAGAGAAGAGAAACAAAACAGAATTATTAAGCAAAAGACATAAACTGACCCATATGCACACTAGGGCCGAAAAAATGGTGCTGCAAATATTTTAGAACCGAGGCTTTGGTGAGCAGACCCTAACACCATACTACAGTTTTTTAACATTCAAAATGGATAAGTAAAAGTTTAGCTCACTGGACTAGAAAAATATGTATAAATTTGATATTTAGCTGTCAAATGGATGAATATGAAAATAAATAGTGTTAATACAATTCAGATAACATAAAAAATGACAGGGAAATGGTTGAGAAAGAAAAATGAATCTTCTTGTAATGAAAGTTCAATTTTGCTAACATTGTTATTTATAAAAACAACACTATACGATGACATGACTATGTGTTTGGTGCAATTAGAAATCCATTAATAACAATATTTTCTAATGATTTCAACAAGAGAATACAAAATTATGATAATAAAAGTTCAAAACGCTTGAGATTTATATGAGTAGAGTGAGTAGTTTTGCAAAGTTGAACAAAAATTGATTTGCAATCTTCTTATAATTGCGGTTGATTTGTAATTCTCCATTTTATGTGCAGAATGTTTAGGAAAGACCAAAAGAGTAATAAAAATAGGTTTAATATTTAATATTATGGCATGCTGATCAACCAAGGAAGCAAAAGGTATGTTTTCTTATCCTTAACCTATACTTTTCGTGTTATATGTATGTATGCTCTAATATTTTCTTACAGGATAAAACTCATTTTAATAATTCATTAAATAGAGAAATATCCAACTTAATGATGAAAACCCATAAAAAGAACAGTTTAGTTTAAGTTATAATATAATTGATTAGTATAAATTATTTGAATATTACTAGATCAACATGTACCAATAAAAAAATAGACTTTTTTTGTCTTTTCAAATTGTGTGACGTTTGAATTCTCTTGACTTATAATTTTCTCACATTTTTATTATTGACTTTTTATGAAAAAAAACTTGATCATCAATGTACTTTTTAAAAGTATTAAAATTTATCATTGTTAACACGAATGCAATATTTGGATGATATTTATGCCATGTGGAAGGTTTATTAAGAGCATTCGATTTTTATTGTGGGTGATGGAAGTTCGATTCGATTCTGGGACGACACTTGGTGTGGTGGTAAGTGTTTGGCGAAGGTTTTCCCCGAGCTTAATACTATTTCTATTTGTAGAGATTAATCGGTCAAAGATATGTTTGACATTCGGTCTAGTAGTTTTGCTAACTGTATCAGAAATATGCATTATCCTTCTCATTTCACACTCTCTG